>NC_034188.2:1236724-1427694 GCF_002021735.2 Oncorhynchus kisutch
GCAGTGCTCCTCCTGCTCCTCCTTGCACAAAGGCGGAGGTAGCGGTCCTGCTGCTGGGTTGTTGCCCTCCTACGGCCTCCTCCATGTCTCCTGATGTGCTGGCCTGTCTCCTGGTAGCGCCTCCATGCTCTGGACACTACGCTGACAGACACAGCAAACCTTCTTGCCACAGCTCGCATTGATGTGCCATCCTGGATGAACTGCACTACCTCAGCCACTTGTGTGGGTTGTAGACTCTGTCTCATGCTACCACTAGAGTGAAAGCACCTCCAGCATTCAAAAGTGACCAAAGCATCAGCCAGGAAGCATAGGAACTGAGAAGTGGTCTGTGGTCACCACCTGCAGAACCACTCCTTTTTAGACACCCCCGTCTTGCTAATTGCCTATAATTTCCACCTGTTGTCTATTCCAATATATCCCCATCTAGATATAGCTAGCTTTATATAGAATATATCCACCTCTAGATATATCTACCTCTAGATAGAATATATCCACCTCTAGATAGAATATATCCACATCTAGACAGAATATATCCACCTCTAGATAGAATATATCCACCTCTAGATATATCCACCTTTATATAGAATATTTCCACCTCTAGATATATCCACCTCTAGACAGAATATATCCACCTCTAGATATATCCACCTCTAGATAGAATATTTCCACCTCTAGATAGAATATATCCACCTCTAGACAGAATATTTCCACCTCTAGATAGAATATATCCACCTCTAGACAGAATATATCCACCTCTAGATAGAATATATCCACCTCTAGACAGAATATTTCCACCTCTAGATAGAATATATCCACCTCTAGACAGAATATTTCCACCTCTAGACAGAATATATCCACCTCTAGACAGAATATATCCACCTCTAGACAGAATATATCCACCTCTAGACAGAATATATCCACCTCTAGACAGAATATATCCACCTCTAGATATAATATTTCCACCTCTAGATAGAATATATCCACCTCTAGATAGAATATATATCCACCTCTAGATATAATATATCCACCTCTAGATAGAATATATCCACCTCTAGACAGAATATATCCACCTCTAGATATAATATTTCCACCTCTAGATATAATATATCCACCTCTAGATATAATATTTCCACCTCTAGATATAATATTTCCACCTCTAGATATAATATTTCCACCTCTAGATATAATATTTCCACCTCTAGATATAATATTTCCACCTCTAGATAGAATATTTCCACCTCGAGATATAATATGACCACCTCTAGATAGAATATATCCACCTCTAGATATAATATTTCCACCTCTAGATAGAATATTTCCACCTCTAGACATATCTACCTCTATAAAGAAAATGTCCACCTCTAGATAGAATGAATCAACCTTTAGATATAATGAATCAACCTTTAGATATAATGAATCAACCTTTAGATGTAATGAATCAACCTTTAGATATAAAGAATCAACCTTTAGATGTAATGAATCAACCTTTAGATGTAATGAATCAACCTTTAGATGTAATGAATCAACCTTTAGATAGAATGAATCAACCTTTAGATAGAATGAATCAACCTTTAGATAGAATGAATCAACCTTTAGATATAATGAATCAACCTTTAGATAGAATGAATCAACCTTTAGATAGAATGATTCAACCTTTAGATAGAATGAATCAACCTTTAGATGAAATGAATCAACCTTTAGATGTAATGAATCAACCTTTAGATGTAATGAATCAACATTTAGATGTAATTAATAAACCTTTAGATGTAATGAATCAACCTTTAGATGTAATGAATCAACCTTTAGATGTAATGAATCAACCTTTAGATGTAATGAATCAACCTTTAGATGTAATGAATCAACCTCTAGATGTCATTAATCAACCTTTAGTGTTAATGAATCAACCTTTAGATGTAATTTGGATCTGATTTGCCTCATGAAAAATGTTTTAAACCCTACAATATATATTCATTATAATCCACGTAAGAAGTCACATTGCTGCAGGGTTATTTTCCTAATGTCGCATACTGGTCAAATTGAGATCCTACATCTCTAGTCATGAGAATGGGTTTAACCTATAGACCTCGTGTGAAGAGAGCATGAATGCTGAACCGTCGATTAACCTTGCCAGTCATAAGTCTGATAACGCTGTTCTGTTTATTTGTTTCCTGTCACTTTGAAAGTATCATTGAATCAACATCAGAATGTAACATGGTGTTTCTATCATTTTTTTATTGATAAATGCCTTGCTGCACGATCTGACCAGCCACTGTAGCTTCCATGCCAATTCTTATCACCCATCGATGTCAGATCACCTGTTTTTCCCCTTTCCCCTTTGGGAATAACAACATCACAAGCTACTGTCAGTGTGTGTAGATAATTAGCAGAAGGCATGTTTTAGATGTTTATTCAGTGTAGCAATAAGTCACCTTTTGTCTCCCAGACTCAGCAGCTCCCATCAGAACAGAATGTTCAACAAAGTTCAAGATCTCATCTAAACAAAAGAGACGATTTGATCATCAGTTTTATTACATCTATTGTCTTGGGACTGAGTCCTTTGTAGTTGATCCTTCTAAAGGAGAGCAGTGGTGTTGACCTGATCTGACTCCTAAATGGCACCCTGTTCCCTACAGTGGTTCCTCCATTAAAAGTTGTGTCATACTGCGGCACACCTTGCATGCTGCTGGAGCATTCTGTGGCACATCATTCAATTGTCAGCCATGTTTTCTGTTACGGCAAGTTATTTATAGTTTGACCACCAGAGGGCATCTTTGAGAAGTGTTTTATAGTATTCCGTGTTGGAATTACCAGAGACTTTAAAACCATTTTTGTATTAACTTTTTTATGGCTGCAGGGGCAGTATTGAGTAGCTTGGATGAAAAGGTGCCCATTGTAAATGGCCAGCTCCTCAGTCTCAGTTGCTAGTATATGCATATTATCATTAGTATTGGATAGAAAACACTCTAAAGTTTCCAAAACTGTTACAGGAGGATTCTACATTGTTTGCCTTCATTAGACAACTTTGTTCCAATATTTCTGTAAATCAGTGATGTTTATTCTCGTAGTAATTTGTTATGGATCCATAACTAAATCAACATCTGCATTTTGAAACAATATTTTTTATCATAATTCTTTTAAGGAAATGTGTATTTGTTTATTAGGCTACTGTGCAGTCTACAATACATACTGTAGTAAACATGGGAAAGTGCCTAATTCCTTATATAAGGCAGAGCAGGCCATGTCTGTCATGTCTACAGAATGCGGGACACGTGAGAGAGATGTTGTATTTAATAGTTGTAAATGTCTTCACTGTTATTCTACAATATAGGAAATAGTAAAAATACTGAAAAATCCTGGAATGAGTAGGTGTGTCCAGATGTTTGACTGGTACTTGATTAATTAATTTAATTAATATGATGGTGTTTCTATTCCATGAAAAATGAAAAACCCTCTGGGTTTCTGTTAGGATGGAAAGGAAAATATGGCACTGTACAACGTGGCGGTCAGCAGTACAGTACTGGGGTATATAGCTAAAGAATCCCTGTGTCGTGTGGACAAGAGACCGGGGTCCAAATCCCCAACGGGGTTGAAGAGTCCCCATGCTTGTCAGAGTCCCCATGCTTGTCAGAGTCCCCATGCTTGTCTCAGAGCAGCTCAAAACAGTGCTAAAATAGTTGTAGGCTTTTGCTTCTAACTTTTAATTTTTTTAATTTTTTTAATTTCACCTTTATTTAACCTGGTAGGCCAGTTGAGAACACGTTTTCATTTAAAACTTTGACCTGGACAAGATAAAGCAAAGCAGTGCAACAAAAACAACAACACAGAGTTACATATGGAATAAACAAACGTACTGTCAATAACACAATCTATTTACAGTGTGTGCTAATTATGTAAGATTAGGGAGGTATGGCAATAAATAGGACGTAGTGGCGAAGTAATTACAATTTAGTGTGTGATAGATGTGCAAGTTGAGATACTGGGGAGGCAGGGTAGCCTAGTGGTTAGAGCGTTGGACTAGTAATCAAAACAAATATGTCGTTCTGCCCCTGAACAAGGCAGTTAACCCACTGTTCCTAGGCCGTCATTGAAAATAAGACTTTGTTCTTAACTGGCCTGCCTAGTTAAATAAAGGTTAAAAAAAATACTAGTGTGTGTAACAGTATAACCTTAGACCGCAGAGCAAGAGGAACCACTACTTCAAGGTCTCAGAGCAAGTGACGTCACCGATTGAAACGCTATTTAGCGCGCACCACCGCTACCTAGCTAGCCGTTTCACATCCGTTACATGTGCAAAGAAGCAAAACAGAAATAACAATATGGGGATGAGGTAGTTGGATGGGCTATATACAGATGGGCTATGTGCAGGTGCAATGATCTGTGAGCTGCTCTAACAGCTGATGCTTAAAGTTAGTGATGGAGATATGAGTCACCAGCTTCAGTGATTTTTGTAGTTCGTTCCAATCATTGGCAGCAGAAAACTGGAAGGAAAGGTTGGCCAAAGGAGGAATTGGCATAAGGGGTGACCGAGATTTGAACTCTGTTGCACCCCCGTAGAGACTGCCAGAGGTCCGGACAACAAGCCCTCCAATTTCACGTATTAAACTCTATCGGAGAAGTAGTTTGTGAACCAGGCGAGGCAGTCATTTGAGAAACCAAGGCTGCTGAGTCTGCCGAGTCGAAAGCCTTGGTCAGGTCGATGAACACGGCTGCACAGTATTGTCTTTGATCGATGGCGGTTATGATGACGTTTAGGACCTTGAGCGTGGATCGGAAACCAGATTGCATATGCTCTTTAAATAAATAAGACCAACATAATTTATTTTTTCAAAGTGACTCTCCTCCAATAATTACATTCAGAGGATTGGAGGACTATATTAATATCTAAAGGGCATTTTCCATTAGGATCTGTGGGAATATCTAATATCTATATCATTCTAAATGAATTAATAATGATAATTGCTTTGTTTAAGAAGTAACAATATTTTGGGCATTTCGTTTTCATTTAACATGGGGTGAGACAGTCTTTTCATTTAACATGGGGGTGAGACAGTCTTTTCATTTAACATGGGGTGAGACAGTCTTTTCATTTAACATGGGGGTGAGACAGTCTTTTCATTTAACATGGGTTGGGACAGTCTTTTCATTTAACATGGGGGTGAGACAGTCTTTTCATTTAACATAGGGTGAGACAGTCTTTTCATTTAACATGGGGGTGAGACAGTCTTTTCATTTAACATGGGGTGAGACAGTCTTTTCATTTAACATGGGGTGAGACAGTCTTTTCATTTAACATGGGGTGAGACAGTCTTTTCATTTAACATGGGGTGAGACAGTCTTTTCATTTAACATGGGGGTGAGACAGTCTTTTCATTTAACATGGGGTGAGACAGTCTTTTCATTTAACATGGGGGTGAGACAGTCTTTTCATTTAACATGGGGTGAGACAGTCTTTTCATTTAACATGGGGGTGAGACAGTCTTTTCATTTAACATGGGGGTGAGACAGTCTTTTCATTTAACATGGGGTGAGACAGTCTTTTCATTTAACATGGGGTGAGACAGTCTTTTCATTTAACATGGGGTGAGACAGTCTTTTCATTTAACATGGGGGTGAGACAGTCTTTTCATTTAACATGGGGGTGAGACAGTCTTTTCATTTAACATGGGGGTGAGACAGTCTTTTCATTTAACATGGGGTGAGACAGTCTTTTCATTTAACATGGGGGTGAGACAGTCTTTTCATTTAACATGGGGGTGAGACAGTCTTTTCATTTAACATGGGGGTGAGACAGTCTTTTCATTTAACATGGGGTGAGACAGTCTTTTCATTTAACATGGGGTGAGACAGTCTTTTCATTTAACATGGGGGTGAGACAGTCTTTTCATTTAACATGGGGGTGAGACAGTCTTTTCATTTAACATGGGGGTGAGACAGTCTTTTCATTTAACATGGGGGTGAGACAGTCTTTTCATTTAACATGGGGGTGAGACAGTCTTTTCATTTAACATGGGGTGAGACAGTCTTTTCATTTAACATGGGGGTGAGACAGTCTTTTCATTTAACATGGGGTGAGACAGTCTCGCAAAAGTGTAAATAAAGCCAGTTTGGTATTTAGAATGATTTATTTCTGGAGACACCTAACTTGATTATGTAGCAGACATCATTGGCTAATATTCAGTCAACACATCTCTTAAGAATATCATGGAATATTTGATCATTTTTGTTTCTCCACGCTTGTCTCAGAGCTGCACGAAACGGTGCAGAAATAGCATCCGCAGTGGGAAGGCTTTGTATTCTGTGCCCACTTTTGGTATGTCTCTTCGGTTACACATCCTTGGAATAGCAGAACAGCATAACGGTCTGGGAGGTCCTTGCTGAGCCTGGTGAGCAGTTGGTCAAGTTTAGTCCTGGTCAGTTGGCTACTCTAGCCCTGGTCAGAGGGAGACTGTGATGTTATGACGTGCCTGATTGGTCCAGAGGGAGACTGAGATGTTTTGACCTACCTGATTGGTCCAGAGAGAGACTGAGATGTTATGACCTAACCGATTGGTCCAGAGGGAGACTGAGATGTTCTACCCTACCTGATTGGTCCAGAGGGAGACTGAGATGTTCTGCCCTACCTGATTGGTCCAGAGGAAGACTGAGATGTTCCTAATAAAAGCCACAACATTGCAGTCATATTTTCATGCTTCATTGCTTCTAGAATTTATTTTAAAGACAGTCAAATTGGCGATGAGAGAGGATCTTGGGGCTGGTATGGTCACATAAAACGTATATACAATGTTTTGATAAGTAGGCCAGTTGTGATGACAGGATGACCGGTACCTGTGAAATGATGTCCAGGAAACGTGTTTAAGGAAATATGGGTTTGCTACTGTCACGGACACTAAACATTCTTGATGCTCAGGATAGAGGGAGAAATATGATGCCAGTAAGGACTGGTGAAGCATGACATCACTCACTCTATCAGGAAGTTCATCTGTCATGACACTTAAGGCTGGTCAAACAAGAGTCTTTAATTGGCTCAACTCTACCTGTTCTACTCTACCTGTGGAAAGACTGGTCAACAGACAAGATAACATGTTTGTTGGCCATGGGCTTTTCCCCCAATCAACTGAATTCACTCAAAAATGTTTCCTTATTGTTCTATTCAGTCCTCACATTCCTTTACTGCCGTAGTTTACTGGGATATATGTCCATCTGAGAGGTGAGAGAGAGGAGAGAGAGGCTGTTGGTTAACTGGGATATGTCTCTATCTGAGAGGTGAGAGAGAGGTGAGAGAGGCTATTGGTTAACTGGGATAAGTCTCCATCTGAGAGGTGAGAGAGGCTGTTAGTTAACTGGGATATGTCTCCATCTGAGAGGTGAGAGAGGCTATTGGTTACTGGGATATGTCTCCATCTGAGAGGTGAGAGAGGCTATTGGTTAACTGGGATACATGTCTCCATCTGAGAGGTGAGAGAGAGGTGAGAGAGAGGATAGAGAGGCTATTGGTTAACTGGGATATGTCTCTATCTGAGAGGTGAGAGAGAGGAGAGAGATGCTATTGGCTAACTGGGATATGTCTCCATCTGAGAGGTGAGAGAGGCTGTTGGTTAACTGGGATATGTCTCTATCTGAGAGGTTAGAGAGGCTATTGGTTAACTGGGACATGTCTCCATCTGAAAGGTGAGAGAGAGGAGAGAGAGGTTATTGGTTAACTGGGATATGTCTAAATTTGAGAGGTGAGAGAGAGGAGAGAGAGGCTATTGGTTAACTGGGATATGTCTCCATCTGAGAGGTGAGAGAGAGGAGAGAGAGGCTATTGGTTAACTGGGATATGTCTCCATCTGAAAGGTGAGAGAGAGGAGAGAGAGGTTATTGGTTAACTGGGATATGTCTAAATTTGAGAGGTGAGAGAGAGGAGAGAGAGACTATTGGTTAACTGGGATATGTTTCCATCTGAAAGGTTAGAGAGGCTGTTGGTTAACTGGAATATGTCTCCATCTGAGAGGTGAGAGAGAGGAGAGAGAGGCTATTGCTTAACTGGGATATGTCTCCATCTGAGAGGTGAGAGAGGCTGTTGGTTAACTGGGTTATGTCTCCATCTGAAAGGTTAGAGAGGCTGTTGGTTAACTGGGATATGTCTCCATCTGAGAGGTGAGAGAGGCTGTTGGTTAACTGGGATATGTCTCCATCTGAGAGGTGAGAGAGAGGAGAGAGAGGCTATTGGTTAACTGGGTT
Source organism: Oncorhynchus kisutch (assembly GCF_002021735.2). NCBI lineage: Eukaryota > Metazoa > Chordata > Actinopteri > Salmoniformes > Salmonidae > Oncorhynchus > Oncorhynchus kisutch. The sequence goes on from NC_034188.2 coordinate 1,244,948, forward strand.
ATGTCTCCATCTGAGAGGTGAGAGAGAGGAGAGAGAGGCTGTTGGTTAACTGGGATATGTCTCCATCTGAGAGGTGAGAGAGGCTGTTGGTTAACTGGGATATGTCTCCATCTGAGAGGTGAGAGAGGCTGTTGGTTAACTGGGATATGTCTCCATCTAAGAGGTGAGAGAGGCTTGTGGGAATGGTATCATCACGTAAAACCTACATAAATCATTTTGAAGAGCGTTATTATTGCTCCGGATGGAGGAAGAAGAGCGATATCAACAACTGTGTCAGTCATTCATTTTACAGGAAGTACAACTCTGGTACACAGGTCCTTTGTGTTACCCTGATGAATCTTCTCCTCCTTTCCTGTGTACCTTCACAACACTCACCCAAAACATGTTGACGTGGAGGCTAATCTTGGTGGGAGGTAGACCGGAACCTGTGAAGTGTGACATCATTCAGGAAGTTGATTTAACAAGGAAATTCACGTAGAACACATTCTTTCTTACAGTAATAACATCATATCCGTGTAAAGACTTGTCAAAAGATCAGAGCTATTTTTGGGCGTGGGCCTTTGATCAACGTTGCTGTCATATTGTCATGATTCATTGCTTCTGGAATCTCAAAAAAAACATTGAAATAATTGTTGTCGACGTGAGAGGCTCTTGGGGCTGGTGTGGTCACATATATACAATGTTTTGATAAGTAGGCCAGTCGTGATGAGAGGAAGACCAGTACCTGTGAAGAGTGACATCATTCAGGAAGTTTATTTAACAAGGAAAGTCACGGAGAACACATTCGTTCTTACTGTAATAACATCATATCCGTGTAAAGACTTTATTTATTTTTAACTTGGCAATTCAGTTAAGAACAAATTCTTACTTTCATTGATGGCCTAGGAACAGTGGGTCAACAACCTTTTTCAGGGGTAGAGGGAGAGATGTTTACCTTGTCAGCTCCAGGATTCAATCTGGCAACATTTCAATTATTAGTTCAAATCTCTAACCACTAGGCTACCTGCCAACTTGTCTCATAACTAGAGTTATTTAAAGGCTGTGGGCCTCCAATCAACTTTGCTGTCATATTGTCATGCTTCATTGCTTCTAGATTTTAATTAAAGATTGATATAATTATTGGCGATGAGAGAGGATCTTGGGGCTGGTATGGTCACATAAAATGTATATACAATGTTTTGATAAGTAGGCCAGTTGTGATGAGAGGATGACCGGTCCCTGTGAAATGATGTCCAGGAAACGTGTTTAAGGAAATATGTTGAATGGTTGTCTACTGTCACGGACACTAAACATTCTTGATGCTCAGGATAGAGGGAGAAATATGATGCCAGTAAGGACTGATGAAGCATGACATCACTCACTCTATAAGGAAGTTCATCTGTCATGACACTTAAGGCTGGTCAAACAAGAGTCTTTAATTGGCTCAACTCTACCTGTTCTACTCTACCTGTGGAAAGACTGGTCAGCAGACAAGATAACATGTTTGTTGGCCATGGGCTTTTCCCCCAATCAACTGAATTCACTCATAAATGTTTCCTTATTGTTCTATTCAGTCCTCACATTCCTTTACTGCCGTAGTTTACTGGGATATATGTCCATCTGAGAGGTGAGAGAGAGGAGAGAGAGGCTGTTGGTTAACTGGGATATGTCTCTATCTGAGAGGTGAGAGAGAGGTGAGAGAGGCTGTTGTTTAACTGGGATATGTCTCCATCTGAGAGCCGAGAGAGAGGAAAGAGAGGCTGTTGGTTTACTGGGATATATATCTATCTGAGAGGTGAGAGAGAGGAGAGAGAGGCTACTGGTTAACTGGGATATGTCTCCATCTGAGAGGTGAGAGAGAGGAGAGAGAGAGGAGAAAGAGGCTATTGGTTAACTGGGATATATTTTTTTTAATTTTTTTTTATTTGACCTTTATTTAACCAGGTAGGCAAGTTGAGAACAAGTTCTCATTTACAATTGCGACCTGGCCAAGATAAAGCAAAGCAGTTCGACAGATAAAACGACACAGAGTTACACATGGAGTAAAAACAAACATACAGTCAATAATGCAGTATAAACAAGTCTATATACAATGTGAGCAAATGAGGTGAGAAGGGAGGTAAAGGCAAAAAAAGGCCATGATGGCAAAGTAAGTACAATATAGCAAGTAAAATACTGGAATGGTAGTTTTGCAATGGAAGAATGTGCAAAGTAGAAATAAAAAATAATGGGGTGCAAAGGAGCAAAATAAATAAATAAATAAAAATTAAATACAGTTGGGAAAGAGGTAGTTGTTTGGGCTAAATTATAGGTGGGCTATGTACAGGTGCAGTAATCTGTGAGCTGCTCTGACAGTTGGTGCTTAAAGCTAGTGAGGGAGATAAGTGTTTCCAGTTTCAGAGATTTTTGTAGTTCGTTCCAGTCATTGGCAGCAGAGAACTGGAAGGAGAGGCGGCCAAAGAAAGAATTGGTTTTGGGGGTGACTAGAGAGATATACCTGCTGGAGCGTGTGCTACAGGTGGGAGATGCTATGGTGACCAGCGAGCTGAGATAAGGGGGGACTTTACCTAGCAGGGTCTTGTAGATGACATGGAGCCAGTGGGTTTGGCGACGAGTATGAAGCGAGGGCCAGCCAACGAGAGCGTCGCAATGGTGGGTAGTATATGGGGCTTTGGTGATAAAACGGATTGCACTGTGATAGACTGCATCCAATTTGTTGAGTAGGGTATTGGAGGCTATTTTGTAAATGACATCGCCAAAGTCGAGGATTGTTAGGATGGTCAGTTTTACAAGGGTATGTTTGGCAGCATGAGTGAAGGATGCTTTGTTGCGAAATAGGAAGCCAATTCTAGATTTAACTTTGGATTGGAGATGTTTGATATGGGTCTGGAAGGAGAGTTTACAGTCTAACCAGACACCTAAGTATTTGTAGTTGTCCACGTATTCTAAGTCAGAGCCGTCCAGAGTAGTGATGTTGGACAGGCGGGTAGGTGCAGGTAGCGATCGGTTGAAGAGCATGCATTTAGTTTTACTTGTATTTAAGAGCAATTGGAGGCCACGGAAGGAGAGTTGTATGGCATTGAAGCTTGCCTGGAGGGTTGTTAACACAGTGTCCAAAGAAGGGCCGGAAGTATACAGAATGGTGTCGTCTGCGTAGAGGTGGATCAGGGACTCACCAGCAGCAAGAGCGACCTCATTGATGTATACAGAGAAGAGAGTCGGTCCAAGAATTGAACCCTGTGGCACCCCCATAGAGACTGCCAGAGGTCCGGACAGCAGACCCTCCGATTTGACACACTGAACTCTATCAGAGAAGTAGTTGGTGAACCAGGCGAGGCAATCATTTGAGAAACCAAGGCTGTCGAGTCTGCCGATGAGGATATGGTGATTGACAGAGTCGAAAGCCTTGGCCAGATCAATGAATACGGCTGCACAGTAATGTTTCTTATCGATGGCGGTTAAGATATCGTTTAGGACCTTGAGCGTGGCTGAGGTGCACCCATGACCAGCTCTGAAACCGGATTGCATAGCAGAGAAGGTATGGTGAGATTCGAAATGGTCGGTAATCTGTTTGTTGACTTGGCTTTCGAAGACCTTAGAAAGGCACGGTAGGATAGATATAGGTCTGTAGCAGTTTGGGTCAAGAGTGTCCCCCCCTTTGAAGAGGGGGATGACCGCAGCTGCTTTCCAATCTTTGGGAATCTCAGACGACACGAAAGAGAGGTTGAACAGGCTAGTAATAGGGGTGGCAACAATTTCGGCAGATAATTTTAGAAAGAAAGGGTCCAGATTGTCTAGCCCGGCTGATTTGTAGGGGTCCAGATTTTGCAGCTCTTTCAGAACATCAGCTGAATGGATTTGGGAGAAGGAGAAATGGGGAAGGCTTGGGCGAGTTGCTGTTGGGGGTGCAGTGCTGTTGTCCGGGGTAGGAGTAGCCAGGTGGAAAGCATGGCCAGCCGTAGAAAAATGCTTATTGAAATTCTCAATTATGGTGGATTTATCAGTGGTGACAGTGTTTCCTATCTTCAGTGCAGTGGGCAGCTGGGAGGAGGTGTTCTTATTCTCCATGGACTTTACAGTGTCCCAGAACTTTTTTGAGTTAGTGTTGCAGGAAGCAAATTTCTGCTTGAAAAAGCTAGCCTTGGCTTTTCTAACTGCCTGTGTATAATGATTTCTAGCTTCCCTGAACAGCTGCATATCACGGGGGCTGTTCGATGCTAATGCAGAACGCCATAGGATGTTTTTGTGTTGGTTAAGGGCAGTCAGGTCTGGGGAGAACCAAGGGCTATATCTGTTCCTGGTTCTAAATTTCTTAAATGGGGCATGTTTATTTAAGATGGTTAGGAAGGCATTTTTTTTAAATATCCAGGCATCCTCTACTGACGGGATGAGATCAATATCCTTCCAGGATACCCCGGCCAGGTCGATTAGAAAGGCCTGCTCGCAGAAGTGTTTCAGGGAGCGTTTTACAGCGATGAGTGGAGGTCGTTTGACCGCTGACCCATTACGGATGCAGGCAATGAGGCAGTGATCGCTGAGATCTTGGTTGAAGACAGCAGAGGTGTATTTAGAGGGGAAGTTGGTTAGGATGATATCTATGAGGGTGCCCGTGTTTAAGGTTTTGGGGAGGTACCTGGTAGGTTCATTGATTATTTGTGTGAGATTGAGGGCATCAAGTTTAGATTGTAGGATGGCTGGGGTGTTAAGCATGTTCCAGTTTAGGTCGCCTAGCAGCACGAACTCTGAAGATAGATGGGGGGCAATCAGTTCACATATGGTGTCCAGAGCACAGCTGGGGGCAGAGGGTGGTCTATAGCAGGCGGCAACGGTGAGAGACTTGTTTTTAGAGAGGTGGATTTTTAAAAGTAGAAGTTCAAATTGTTTGGGTACAGACCTGGATAGTAGGACAGAACTCTGCAGGCTATCTTTGCAGTAGATTGCAACACCGCCCCCTTTGGCAGTTCTATCTTGTCTGAAAATGTTGTAGTTTGGAATTAAAATGTATGAGTTTTTGGTGGTCTTCCTAAGCCAGGATTCAGACACAGCTAGAACATCCGGGTTGGCAGAGTGTGCTAAAGCAGTGAATAGAACAAACTTAGGGAGGAGGCTTCTAATGTTAACATGCATGAAACCAAGGCTATTACGGTTACAGAAGTCGTCAAAAGAGAGCGCCTGGGGAATAGGAGTGGAGCTAGGCACTGCAGGGCCTGGATTCACCTCTACATCGCCAGAGGAACATAGGAGGAGTAGAATAAGGGTACGGCTAAAAGCTATGAGAATTGGTCGTCTAGAACGTCTGGAACATAGAGTAAAAGGAGGTTTCTGGGGGCGATAAAATAGCATCAAGGTATAATGTACAGACAAATGTATGGTAGGATGTGAATACAGTGGAGGCAAACCTAGGTATTGAGTGATGAAGAGAGAGATATTGTCTCTAGAAACATCGTTGAAACCAGGAGATGTCATTGCATGTGTGGGTGGTGGAACTAATAGGTTGGATAAGGTATAGTGAGCAGGACTAGAGGCTCTACAGTGAAATAAGCCAATAAACACTAACCAGAACAGAAATGGACAAGACATATTGACATTAAGGAGAGGCATGCTTAGTCGAGTGATCAAAAGGGTCCGGTGAGTGGAGAGGTTGGTTGGTGATTTAGACAGCTAGCCAGGGCATCGGTAGCAAGCTAGCATAGGATGGAGGTCTGTTGTTAGCCACCTCCTGCGCTCCGTCAGTAGATTAGTGGGGTTCCGTGTGGTAGAGGGGGGTATATGTCTTCATCTGAGAGGTGAGAGAGAGGAGAGAGAGGCTATTGGTTAACTGGGATATGTCTCCATCTGAGAGGTGAGAGAGGCTGTTGTTTAATTGGGATATGTCCCTATCTGAGAGGTGAGAGAGAAGAGAGAGAGATGCTATTGGTTAACTGGGATTTGTCTCTATCTGAGTGGTGAGAGAGAGGAGAGAGAGGCTATTGGTTAACTGGGATTTGTCTCTATCTGAGTGGTGAGAGAGAGGAGAGAGAGGCTATTGGTTAACTGGGATATGTCTCTATCTGAGTGGTGAGAGAGAGGTGAGAGAGGCTGTTGGTTAACTGGGATATGTCTCTATCTGAGAGGTGAGAGAGAGGAAAGAGAGGCTATTAGTTAACTTGGATATGTCTCCATCTGAGAGGTGAGAGAGAGGAGAGAGAAGCTATTGGTTAACTGGGATATATTTTTCCATCTGAGAGGTGAGAGAGAGGAGAGAGAGGCTATTGGTTAACTGGGATATGTCTCTATCTGAGAGGTGAGAGAGGCTGTTGTTTAACTGGGATATGTCTCTATCAGAGAGGTAAGAGAGAGGTGAGAGAGGCTATTGGTTAACTGGGATATGTCTCCTTTTGAGAGGCAGGAGATAGGTGAGAGAGGCTATTGGTTAACTGGGATATGTCTCCATCTGAGAGGTGAGAGAGAGGAGAGAGATGCTATTGGTTAACTGGGATATATGTCTCCATCTGAAAGGTTAGAGAGGCTATTGTTCAACTTAGGCTGGGGGCAGCCTGCCAGGAGGTCCAGGATCCAGTTGCAGAGGGAGTTATTTAGTCCCCGGGTCCTTAGCTTAGTGATCATCTTTGTTGGCACTATGGTGTTGAATGCTGAGCTGTAGTCAATGAACAGCATTCTCACATAGGTGTTTCTTTTGTCCAGGTGGGACAGGCCAATGTGGAGTGTGATTGAGATTGAGATCATCTGTGGATCTGTTGGGTCGGTATGCAAATTAGAGTGGGTCTAAGGTTTCTGGAAGGATGTTGTTGATGTGAGCACCTCAAAGCACTTTGGTGGTCTACTTGAAACATGTTGGTATTACAGACTCGGTCAGGGAGAGGTTGAAAATGTCAGTGAAGACACTTGCCAGTTGGTCCGTGCATGCTTTGAGTACACATCCTGGTAATCCGTCTGGCTCCGCGGCCTTGTGAATGTTGACCTGTTTAAAGGTTTGGCTCACATTGGCTACGGAGAGCTTGATAACACTGTTGTACCAGAACAGCTGGTGCTCTCATATCTGCTTCAGTGTTGCTTGCCTCAAAGCATGCATTAAAGACATTTAGCTCGTCTGGTTGGCTCACATCACTGGGCAGCTCGCGGCTGTGTTTCCCTTTGTAGTCAGTTTTAGTTTGCAAGCCCTGCCACATCCGATGAGCATCAGAGCCGGTGTAGTAGGATTCAATCTTAGTCCTGTATTGATGCTTTGCCTGTTTGATGGTTCATCTGAGGACATAGAAGCGAGCCTAGTAGTAGTTCAGCTAGTCTGGTAGGCTCGTAACACTGGTTAGCTCTTGGCTGTGCTTCCCTTTGTAGTCTGTAATAGCCTACAAGCCCTGCCACATCCGATGAGCATCAGAGCCGGTGTAGTAGGATTCAATCTTAGTCCTGTATTGACGCCTTGCCTGTTTAACTATGCCACTTTGTTTACATACTCATCTCATATGTATATACTGTACTTGATACCATCTACTGTATGCAAAGCTTATGCCGCTTTGTACCATCACTCATTCATATATCTTTATGTATTCATATTCTTTATCCCCTTACACTTGTGTGTATAAGACAGTAGTTTTGGAATTGTTAGTTAGATTACTTGTTGGTTATTACTGCATTGTCGGAACTAGAAGCACAAGCATTTCGCTACACACGCATTAACATCTGCTAACCATGTGTATGTGACAAATAAAATTTGATTTCATTTTGATTAGATTTTTGATGGTTCATCTGAGGACATAGCGGGATGTCTTATATGGGATTAGTGTCCCGCTCCTTGAAAGCGGCAGTTCTAGCCTTTAGCTCGGTGCGGATGTTGCTGAAATCCATGTTTTCTGGTTGGGATATGTACGTACGGTCACTGTGGGGATGACGTCATCGATGCACTTGTTGATGATGCCGGTGACTGAGGTGGTATACTCCTCAAAGCCATTGGATGGCGTAGCTTCTGCATCATCTGTCCACTTCCGTATTGAGCGAGTCTCCGGTACTCCCTGCTTACATTGCTGCTTGTAAGCAGGAATGAGGAGGACAGAATTATGGTTAGATATGCCAAATGGAGGGTGAGGGAGAGCTTTGTAGGCATCTCTGTGTGGAGTAAAGGTGCTCTAGAGTTTTTTCCCTCTGCTTGCACATGTGACATGCTGGTAGAAATGAGGTATACTTGATGAGCATTTCCTTGTTTGCTTATGGCTTCGAGTGAGTTGAGTGGGTCTCAGTGTCAGCATCGGTTTGTGGTGGTAAAAAGACGGTTATGAAAAATCTAGATGAAAACTCACCTGGTAGATAGTGTGGTCTACAACTTATCATGGGGTACTCTACCTCAGGCGAGCAATACCTCGAGACTTCCTTAATATTAGATATCGCGCACCAGCTGTTATTGACAAATAAACACACCCCCACCCCTCGTCTTACCAGACGTAGCTGTTCTGTCCTGCCGGTGCACGGAAAACCCCTCCAAATGTATATTATCAGTGTCGTTGGTGAAACACAAGATTACAGAATTCAATGTCCCATTGGCAGGATAGTCTCGAAAGGAGATCATCAAGTTGATTCTCCAGTGATGCACGTTGGCATTTACTGGCTCCACTCTCAGTCACTTTCTGTCACTCTCCGTCACTCTCCGTCACGCTCAGTCACGCTCCGTCACGCTCCATCACTTTCTGTCACACTCTGTCACTCTCAGTCACTCTCAGTCACTCTCAGTCACGCTCTGTCACTCTCCGTCATGCTCCGTCACTTTCCGTCACTCCCCGTCACTCTCCGTCACTCTCCGCCACTCTCCGTCACTTTCTGTCACTCTCCGTCACTCTCCGTCACTTTCTGTCACTCTCCGTCACTTTCTGTCACTCTCTGTCACTTTCTGTCACTCTCTGTCACTCTCTGTCACTCTGTCACTTTCTGTCACTCTCCGTCACTTTCTGTCACTCTCCGTCACTTTCCGTCACTCTCCGTCACTTTCTGTCACTCTCCGTCACTTTCTGTCACTCTCCGTCACTCTCCGTCACTCTCTGTCACTCTCTGTCACTCTGTCACTTTCTGTCACTCTCCGTCACTCTCTGTCACTCTCTGTCACTCTCTGTCACTCTCTGTCACTCTGTCACTTTCTGTCACTCTCCGTCACTCTCCGTCACTTTCTGTCACTCTCCGTCACTTTCTGTCACTCTGTCACTTTCTGTCACTCTCCGTCACTTTCCGTCACTCTCCGTCACTTTCTGTCACTCTCCATCACTCTCCGTCACGCTCAGTCACGCTCCGTCACGCTCCATCACTTTCTGTCACACTCTGTCACTCTCAGTCACTCTCAGTCACTCTCAGTCACTCTCAGTCACGCTCTGTCACTCTCCGTCATGCTCCGTCACTCTCCGTCACTCCCCGTCACTCTCCGTCACTCTCCGCCACTCTCCGTCACTTTCTGTCACTCTCCGTCACTCTCCGTCACTTTCTGTCACTCTCCGTCACTTTCTGTCACTCTCTGTCACTCTGTCACTTTCTGTCACTCTCCGTCACTTTCTGTCACTCTCTGTCACTCTCTGTCACTCTGTCACTTTCTGTCACTCTCCGTCACTTTCTGTCACTCTCCGTCACTTTCTGTCACTCTCTGTCACTCTGTCACTTTCTGTCACTCTCCGTCACTTTCTGTCACTCTCCGTCACTCTCTGTCACTCTGTCACTTTCTGTCACTCTCCGTCACTTTCTGTCACTCTCCGTCACTCTCCGTCACTTTCTGTCACTCTCCGTCACTTTCTGTCACTCTCTGTCACTCTCTGTCACTCTGTCACTTTCTGTCACTCTCTGTCACTCTCTGTCACTCTCTGTCACTCTCTGTCACTCTCTGTCACTCTCTGTCACTCTGTCACTTTCTGTCACTCTCCGTCACTCTCCGTCACTTTCTGTCACTCTCCGTCACTTTCTGTCACTCTGTCACTTTCTGTCACTCTCCGTCACTTTCCGTCACTTTCCGTCACTTTCCGTCACTCTCCGTCACTCTCCGTCACTCTCTGTCACTCTCCGTCACTCTCCGTCACTCTCCGTCATTCTCTGTCACTCTCCGTCACTTTCTGTTACTCTCTGTCACTCTTCATCATTCTTGATGCTCCAGGCAGAGGAGGAAGTAGAGCTTGTCCTTCTAGGAAGATTCATAGTGTCATTGTGAAATGGTTGACAATGTCACCACAGAGGCTCATTGTGTACGTGAGTGAGGTGTGTTTGAAAAACTTCTGAGTCAAACAACAATGTCCTCTACGTTGTTCTCTGGCTCCTCCTGATGAGGTTCACCTGAAGGAAGCAAAAATAGACTAAAAGTCACCTGTCAATATTAGATGTCTCAGTCTTGACTCACAGCAGGTGGCTTCACAGCACAATGTCCTGAATCACGCCACATTGAGTTCTGTAATGAAGTTATGAGAGGTAGGCTAACTTCCTTGAGCCCTCTTCAAGAGAAACACACACACATACACCATGCATAGCTGCCCTCGCGGAATGACACGTAGGACAACCTGTTTGACCCCTCTCAAAGACAGACTACAAAGGAGTCTTCTATTAGCCCTGGTTGGACATTTCCCAGATCAACCCCTAAACCCTCTCCTGGGTACCTTCACAACCGTTTCCTTACTGCGTTTACCTTATCTTGTTGATATCTTTCTCATTAACTTAAAACATGTTGATACGTAGGCTAATTTGGATGTGAGGAATTCTGGTACCTGCAAAGAGTGATGACAGTACAGTACAGTATGTTTCACTGTCAGGAAGTGATCTACAGACGAGACAATGGAGCTGTTGTTCACCCAACACCTGCTCTCTCTCACCAGAAACATTGTTTAGTTCGGGTTTAATTAACAGGTTCTTTCTTCTGGGGTTAGTTTATTCTGGCGTGTCACCTCGATGCTTTATGACAGCTCTCTGTCTTCCTTCAAGGTGGATCTCATCTGGAGATGTCTCTTGACTCACACCACATAGTTTCACAGCAGAATGTCCTGAATCACATTGAGTTCTGTATTACTATTTGGGAGCAGCTACTCTTCCTGGGGTCCGGCATAATTAAGGCAGTTACACCAATTTGAAAAACATTACAATACAAATCAACAGATTTCACAGCACACTGAGTGTGTGCCCTCAGGCCCTCCGCCCCCTACTCCATGACCACATATCTACAACACAAAATCCCATTTCCACATTATTCATATTATTGATTACAAGATGGAGTTGAGGTTTAGGGTTTAGTGAATGATTTGTCCCGACTAACATTCCTTGCAGCCACTCTGAAACTAACTGCAACACTTTATTAAGTGTTGAGTCATCCACCTACATAGAAACTCTTTAATCAAAGCCGGTTGCTATCACCCCTCATCCACCTACATTGACACACTGGCTTTACTCGTTAGTAAAGATTGAAAAAAGTCAAGACAGCCCCCACGATCATTTTCTCGTCAATTTCTGTCAGCCAATCATCAGTCATTTGTGTAAGTGCTGTGCTTGTTGAGTGTCCTTCTCTATAATAAGCTGAATGCTTAAGCGTCTTGACAATCAATATTTGATGTCGCCGTGTTGGTGTTGTCCCTACGACATCATAATTCATCATTGCAACGGACCTGTAGTTGTTGGTTACGAATAAGCAGGGAGAGAGAGAGCGAGCATGAGGATGCCGACAGGGCAGAGAGAGAGAGAGCATGAGGATGGTGACAGGGCAGGGAGAGAGAGAGCATGAGGATGCAGACAGGGCAGAGAGAGAGAGCATGAGGATGGCGACAGGGCAGGGAGAGAGAGAGCATGAGGATGCCGACAGGGCAGAGAGAGAGAGAGAGAGCATGAGGATGGTGACAGGGCAGGGAGAGAGAGAGCATGAGGATGCAGACAGGGCAGAGAGAGAGAGCATGAGGATGGCGACAGGGCAGGAAGAGAGAGAACATGAGGATGCAGACAGGGCGGAGAGCGAGAGCATGAGGATGGCGACAGGGCAGAGAGAGAGAGAGCATGAGGATGGTGACAGGGCAGGGAGAGAGAGAGCATGAGGATGCAGACAGGGCAGAGAGAGAGAGCATGAGGATGGCGACAGGGCAGGGAGAGAGAGAGCATGAGGATGCAGACAGGGCAGAGAGCGAGAGCATGAGGATGCAGACGGAGAAGAGAAAGAGAGAGCATGAGGATGGTGACAGGGCAGAGAGAGAGAGCATGAGGATGCATACAGGGCAGAGAGAGAGAGCATGAGGATGCTGACGGGGAAGAGAGAGAGAGCATGAGGATGCAGACGGGGCAGAGAGAGAGAGCATGAGGATGCAGACAGGGAAGGGAGAGAGAGAGCATGAGGATGCAGACAGGGGAGAGAGCGAGAGCATGAGGATGCAGACGGAGCAGAGAAAGAGAGAGCATGAGGATGGCGACAGGGCAGAGAGAGAGAGCATGAGGATGCAGCCAGGGCAGAGAGAGAGCATGAGGATGCTGACGGGGAAGAGAGAGAGAGCATGAGGATGCTGATGGGTAGAGAGAGAGAGCATGAGGATGCAGACGGGGCAGAGAGAGAGAGCATGAGGATGGCGACAGGGCAGGGAGAGAGAGAGCATGAGGATGGTGACAGGGCAGGGAGAGAGAGAGCATGAGGATGCAGACAGGGAAGAGAGAGAGAGCGTGAGGATGGCGACAGGGCAGGGAGAGAGAGAGCATGAGGATGCCGACAGGGCAGAGAGAGAGAGAGAGAGAGAGCATGAGGATGCAGACAGGGAAGAGAGAGAGAGCATGAGGATGCAGACAGGGAAGGGAGAGAGAGCATGAGGATGGCGACAGGGCAGGGAGAGAGAGAGCATGAGGATGCAGACAGGGCGGAGAGCGAGAGCATGAGGATGGCGACAGGGCAGAGAGAGAGAGAGCATGAGGATGGTGACAGGGCAGGGAGAGAGAGAGCATGAGGATGCAGACAGGGCAGAGAGAGTATGAGGATTGGCGACAGGGCAGGGAGAGAGAGAGCATGAGGATGCAGACAGGGCAGAGAGCGAGAGCATGAGGATGCAGACGGAGCAGAGAAAGAGAGAGCATGAGGATGGTGACAGGGCAGAGAGAGAGAGCATGAGGATGCATACAGGGCAGAGAGAGAGAGCATGAGGATGCTGACGGGGAAGAGAGAGAGAGCATGAGGATGCTGATGGGTAGAGAGAGAGAGCATGAGGATGCAGACGGGGCAGAGAGAGAGAGCATGAGGATGGCGACAGGGCAGGGAGAGAGAGAGCATGAGGATGGTGACAGGGCAGGGAGAGAGAGAGCATGAGGATGCAGACAGGGCAGAGAGAGAGAGCGTGAGGATGGCGACAGGGCAGGGAGAGAGAGAGCATGAGGATGCCGACAGGGCAGAGAGAGAGAGAGAGAGAGCATGAGGATGCAGACAGGGAAGAGAGAGAGAGCATGAGGATGCAGACAGGGAAGGGAGAGAGAGCATGAGGATGGCGACAGGGCAGGGAGAGAGAGAGCATGAGGATGCAGACAGGGCGGAGAGCGAGAGCATGAGGATGGCGACAGGGCAGAGAGAGAGAGAGCATGAGGATGGTGACAGGGCAGGGAGAGAGAGAGCATGAGGATGCAGACAGGGCAGAGAGAGCATGAGGATTGGCGACAGGGCAGGGAGAGAGAGAGCATGAGGATGCAGACAGGGCAGAGAGCGAGAGCATGAGGATGCAGACGGAGCAGAGAAAGAGAGAGCATGAGGATGGTGACAGGGCAGAGAGAGAGAGCATGAGGATGCATACAGGGCAGAGAGAGAGAGCATGAGGATGCTGACGGGAAAGAGAGAGAGAGCATGAGGATGCAGACGGGGCAGAGAGAGAGAGAGCATGAGGATGCAGACAGGGAAGGGAGAGAGAGAGCATGAGGATGCAGACAGGGAAAAGAGCGAGAGCATGAGGATGCAGACAGGGCAGAGAGAGCATGAGGATTGGCGACAGGGCAGGGAGAGAGAGAGCATGAGGATGCAGACAGGGCAGAGAGCGAGAGCATGAGGATGCAGACGGAGCAGAGAAAGAGAGAGCATGAGGATGGTGACAGGGCAGAGAGAGAGAGCATGAGGATGCATACAGGGCAGAGAGAGAGAGCATGAGGATGCTGACGGGGAAGAGAGAGAGAGCATGAGGATGCTGATGGGTAGAGAGAGAGAGCATGAGGATGCAGACGGGGCAGAGAGAGAGAGCATGAGGATGGCGACAGGGCAGGGAGAGAGAGAGCATGAGGATGGTGACAGGGCAGGGAGAGAGAGAGCATGAGGATGCAGACAGGGCAGAGAGAGAGAGCGTGAGGATGGCGACAGGGCAGGGAGAGAGAGAGCATGAGGATGCCGACAGGGCAGAGAGAGAGAGAGAGAGAGAGCATGAGGATGCAGACAGGGAAGAGAGAGAGAGCATGAGGATGCAGACAGGGAAGGGAGAGAGAGCATGAGGATGGCGACAGGGCAGGGAGAGAGAGAGCATGAGGATGCAGACAGGGCGGAGAGCGAGAGCATGAGGATGGCGACAGGGCAGAGAGAGAGAGAGCATGAGGATGGTGAAAGGGCAGGGAGAGAGAGAGCATGAGGATGCAGACAGGGCAGAGAGAGCATGAGGATTGGCGACAGGGCAGGGAGAGAGAGAGCATGAGGATGCAGACAGGGCAGAGAGCGAGAGCATGAGGATGCAGACGGAGCAGAGAAAGAGAGAGCATGAGGATGGTGACAGGGCAGAGAGAGAGAGCATGAGGATGCATACAGGGCAGAGAGAGAGAGCATGAGGATGCTGACGGGGAAGAGAGAGAGAGCATGAGGATGCAGACGGGGCAGAGAGAGAGAGAGCATGAGGATGCAGACAGGGAAGGGAGAGAGAGAGCATGAGGATGCAGACAGGGAAAAGAGCGAGAGCATGAGGATGCAGACGGAGCAGAGAAAGAGAGAGCATGAGGATGGCGACAGGGCAGAGAGAGAGAGCATGAGGATGCAGCCAGGGCAGAGAGAGAGCATGAGGATGCTGACGGGGCAGAGAGAGAGAGCATGAGGATGCTGATGGGTAGAGAGAGAGAGCATGAGGATGCAGACGGGGCAGAGAGAGAGAGCATGAGGATGTCGACAGGGCAGGGAGAGAGAGAGCATGAGGATGGCGACATGGCAGGGAGAGAGAGAGCATGAGGATGCCGACAGGGCAGAGAGAGAGAGAGAGCATGAGGATGGTGACAGGGCAGGGAGAGAGAGAGCATGAGGATGCAGACAGGGCAGAGAGAGAGAGCATGAGGATGGCGACAGGGCAGGGAGAGAGAGAGCATGAGGATGCAGACAGGGCAGAGAGCGAGAGCATGAGGATGCAGACAGAGCAGAGAAAGAGAGAGCATGAGGATGGCGACAGGGCAGAGAGAGAGAGAGCATGAGGATGCAGACAGGGCAGAGAGCGAGAGCATGAGGATGGCGACAGGGCAGGGAGAGAGAGAGCATGAGGATGCAGACAGGGCAGAGAGCGAGAGCATGAGGATGCAGACGGAGCAGAGAAAGAGAGAGCATGAGTATGGTGACAGGGCAGAGAGAGAGAGCATGAGGATGCAGACAGGGCAGAGAGCGAGAGCATGAGGATGCAGACGGAGCAGAGAAAGAGAGAGCATGAGGATGGTGACAGGGCAGAGAGAGAGAGCATGAGGATGCAGACAGGGCAGAGAGAGAGCATGAGGATGCTGACGAGGCAGAGAGAGAGAGCATGAGGATGCTGACGGGGAAGAGAGAGAGAGCATGAGGATGCTGACGGGTAGAGAGAGAGAGCATGAGGATGCAGACGGGGCAGAGAGAGAGCATGAGGATGGCGACAGGGCAGGGAGAGAGAGAGCATGAGGATGCAGACGGGGCAGAGAGAGAGCATGAGGATGGCGACAGGGCAGGGAGAGAGAGAGCATGAGGATGCAGACGGGGCAGAGAGAGAGAGCATGAGGATGCAGATGGGGAAGAGAGAGAGAGAGCATGAGGATGGCGACAGGGCAAGGAGAGAGAGAGCATGAGGATGCAGATGGGGAGAGAGAGAGTATAAGGATGCAGAAAGGGCAGAGAGAGAGCACGAGGATGGCGACAGGGCAGGGAGAGAGAGCGAGAGCATGAGGATGCAGACGGGGCAGAGAGAGAGAGCATGAGGATGCTAACAGGACAGAGAGCGAGAGCATGAGGATGCAGACGGGGAAGGGAGAGAGAGCATGAGGATGCAGACGGGGCAGGGAGAGAGAGCATGAGGATGGCGATAGGGCAGAGAAAGAGCATGAGGATGCTAACAGGACAGAGAGCGAGAGCATGAGGATGCTGACAGTGCAGGGAGAGCGAGAGCATGAGGATACAGACAGGGCAGGGAGAGAGAGCATGAGGATGGCGACAGGGCAGAGAGAGAGCATGAGGATGCTAACAGGACAGAGAGCGAGAGCATGAGGATGCTGACAGTGTAGGGAGAGCGAGAGCATGAGGATGCAGACAGGGCAGGGAGAGAGAGCATGAGGATGGCGACAGGGCAGAGAGAGAGCATGAGGATGCTAACAGGACAGAGAGCGAGAGCATGAGGATGCTGACAGTGCAGGGAGAGAGAGAGCATGAGGATACTGACAGGGCAGGGAGAGAGAGAGCATGAGGATGCTGACAGGGCAGGGAGAGAGAGAGCATGAGGATGCTGACAGGGAAGGGAGAGAGAGAACATGAGGATACTGACAGGGCAGGGAGAGAGAGAGCATGAGGATACTGACAGGGCAGGGAGAGAGAGCTTGAGGATGTTGACAGGGCAGGGAGAACAGGTGACATGGAGGGGAGTTAGAAAAGTTGCAAATATTAACGGTTAAGACAGATTAATGACATCACAACAGTCTTATTGTTTGGGGTTCGAGTCAAGATGCTAAATATGGCTGCTATAATCCTGACTAGAACAAAAACATTGATCATATTACTCCAGTGCTAGCCTCTCTACACTGGCTTCCTGTTAAGGCTAGGGCTGATTTCAAGGTTTTACTGCTAACCTAGAAAGCTTGCTCCTACCTAACTTTCTGATTTGGTCCTGCCGTACATACCTACATGTACGCTACAGTCACAAGATGCAGGCCTCCTTACCGTCCCTAGAATTGCTAAGCAAACAGCTGGAGGCAGGGCTTTCTCCTACAGAGCTCCATTTTTGTGGAATGGTCTGCTTATCCATGTGAGACTTATCCAAGGTCTCAACCTTTAAGTCTTTATTGAAGACTCATCTCTTCAGTGGGTCATATGATTAAGTGTAGTCTGGCCCATGAGTGTGAAGGTGAATGGAAAGGCACTGGAGCAACGAACCACCCTTGCTGTCTCTGCCTGGCCGGTTCCCCTCTCTCCACTGGGATTCTCTGCCTCTAACCCTATTATAGGGGCTGAGTCACTGGTTTACTGGAGATCTTTGTGGGCTATACTCGGCCTTGTCTCAGGATGGTAAGTTGGTGGTTGAAGATATCCCTCTAGTGGTGTGGGGGCTGTGCTTTGGCAAAGTGGGTGGGGTTATATCCTGTCTGTTTGGCCCTGTCCGGGGCTATCGTCGGAATGGGCCACAGTGTCTCCTGACCCCTCCTGTCTCAGCCTCCAGTATTTATGCTGCAGTAGTTTATGTGTCGGGGGGCTAGGGTCAGTCTGTTATATCTGGAGTATTTCTCCTGTCTTATCCGGTGTGAATTTAAGTATGCTCTCTCTAATTCTCTCTTTCTCTCTCTTTGAGGACATAAGCCATAGGACCATGCCTTAGGACTACCTGGCATGATGACTCCTTGCTGTCCCCAGTCCACCTTGCCGTGCTGCTGCTCCAGTTTCAACTGTTCTGAGGGAGAGAGAGACAATTAGAGGAGAGAGGGCTGGAGAGGAGAAGATAGGACGAGAGGAGAAGATAGGACGAGAGGAGAGGAGGAGAGGAGAGGACGGGAGAGGAGAGAAGAGGAGAGAGGGCTGGAGAGGAGAATATAGGACGAGAGGAGAGGAGGAGAGAGGGCTGGAGAGGAGAATATAGGACAGGAGGAGAGGAGGAGAGAGGGCTGGAGAAGAGAAGATAGGACGAGAGGAGAGAAGGAGAGGGCTGGAGAGGAGAAGATAGGACGAGAGGAGAGAAGGAGAGGAGAGGACGGGAGAGGAGAGAAGGGGAGAGAGAGGAGAGAGGAGAGAAGTTGAGAGGGCTGGAGAAGATAGGACGAGAGGAGAGACGAGAGGAGAGAAGGAGGGAGGGCTGGAGATAGGACGAGAGGAGAGAAGGAGAGGAGAGGAGGGGAGAGGAGAAGAGGAGAGAGGGCTGGAGAGGATAAGATAGGACGAGAGGAGATAAGGAGAGAGGGCTGGATAAGATAGGATGAGAGGAGATAAGGAGAGAGGGCTGGATAAGATAAGACAAGAGGAGAGGAGGAGAGATGGCTGGAGAGTAGAAGATAGGACGAGAGGAGAGGAGAAGAGAGGGCTGGAGAGGAGAATATTGGACGAGAGGAGAGGAGGAGAGAGGGCTGGAGAGTAGAAGATAGGACGAGAGGAGAGGAGGAGAGAGGGCTGGAGAACATAGGACGAGAGGAGAAGAGGAGAGGGTGCTGGAGAAGATCGGATGAGAGGAGAGAAGGAGAGAAGGCTGGAGAAGATAGGACGAGAGGGGAAGAGGAGAGAGGGCTGGAGAGGAGAAGATAGGACGATAGGGGAAGAGGAGAGAGATGGCTGGAGAGGAGAAGATAGGACGAGAGGAGAAGAGGAGAGGGTGCTGGAGAAGATCGGACGAGAGGAGAGAAGGAGAGAGGGCTGGAGAGGAGAAGATCGGTCGGAGAGGGGAAGAGGAGAGAGATGGCTGGAGAGGAGAAGATCGGACGAGAGGAGGAGAGGAGAAGATAGGACTAGAGGAGAAGAGGAGAGAGGGCTGAAGAGGAGAAGACAGGACGAGAGGAGATAAGGAGAGAGGGCTGGATAAGATAGGACGAGAGGAGATAAGGAGAGAGGGCTGGATAAGATAAGACAAGAGGAGAGGAGGAGAGATGGCTGGAGAGTAGAAGATAGGACGAGAGGAGAGAAGGAGAGGAGAGGAGGGGAGAGGAGAAGAGGAGAGAGGGCTGGAGAGGATAAGATAGGACGAGAGGAGATAAGGAGAGAGGGCTGGATAAGATAGGACGAGAGGAGATAAGGAGAGAGGGCTGGATAAGATAAGACAAGAGGAGAGGAGGAGAGATGGCTGGAGAGTAGAAGATAGGACGAGAGGAGAGGAGAAGAGAGGGCTGGAGAGGAGAATATTGGACGAGAGGAGAGGAGGAGAGAGGGCTGGAGAGTAGAAGATAGGACGAGAGGAGAGGAGGAGAGAGGGCTGGAGAACATAGGACGAGAGGAGAAGAGGAGAGAGGGCTGGAGAAGATAGGACGAGAGGAGAAGAGGAGAGGGTGCTGGAGAAGATCGGATGAGAGGAGAGAAGGAGAGAAGGCTGGAGAAGATAGGACGAGAGGGGAAGAGGAGAGAGGGCTGGAGAGGAGAAGATAGGACGATAGGGGAAGAGGAGAGAGATGGCTGGAGAGGAGAAGATAGGACGAGAGGAGAAGAGGAGAGGGTGCTGGAGAAGATCGGACGAGAGGAGAGAAGGAGAGAGGGCTGGAGAGGAGAAGATCGGTCGAGAGGGGAAGAGGAGAGAGATGGCTGGAGAGGAGAAGATCGGACGAGAGGAGGAGAGGAGAAGATAGGACGAGAGGATAGGAGGAGAGGAGAGCAGTAGAAAGGAGAAGAGATAACTGGAGAGCAGGGGAGAGGAGAGGAGAAGAGGAGATCAGCGGAGAGGAGAGAAGGAGAGGGGGCTGGAGAGGAGTGCAGAGCAGAGCAAACACCCCTGCTGCCCACCCAAGTTTAATTGTGATAATGTAAATAAAAACAAACATTTGCTAAACCTTGGCCACAATATCTGGACATGTCTTTATATAACAATGCATATATTTCTGTTCATATGAATATGATTATGGTTGTAATTTATTAATCGCTCATCTCTGCCATTACATACAATGAAACAAGACGAGATACAAAAAATAAAAAAACAGCAATGTAATTCAACAAACTATTAAACATTATTGTAAAAACAATACAAAAATGAACAAAAAGTTAATTCCATGTCAGTTATTATTTTATTTTTTTACAGGCATTTTTTTAGGCATGTTCAGTAATATTTTAAAGGTTCAGTCATGTTCTGTAACATCTAAAGGTTTAGTCATGTTCAGTAACATCTTAAAGGTTTAGTCATGTTCAGTAACATCTTAGTCATGTTCAGTAACATCTTAAAGGTTTAGTCATGTTCAGTAACATCTTAGTCATGTTCTGTAACATCTTAAAGGTTTAGTCATGTTCAATAACATCTTAGTCATGTTCAATAACATCTTAGTCATGTTCAATAACATCTTAAAGGTTTAGTCATGTTCAGTAACATCTTAGTCATGTTCAATAACATCTTAGTCATGTTCAATAACATCTTAAAGGTTTAGTCATGTTCAGGAACATCTTAGTCATGTTCTGTAACATCTTAAAGGTTTAGTCATGTTCAGGAACATCTTAGTCATGTTCAGTAACATCTTAAAGATTTATTCATATTCTTTAACATGTTAGTCATGTTCAGTGACATCTTAAAGGTTTAGTAATGTTCAGTAACATCTTAAAGGTTTAGTAATGTTCAGTAACATCTTAGTCATGTTCAATAACATCTTAGTCATGTTATGTAACATCTTAAAGGTTTAGTCATGTTCAGTAACATCTTAGTCATGTTCAGTAACATCTTAGTCATGTTCTGTAACATCTAAAGGTTTAGTCATGTTCAGTAACATCTTAAAGGTTTAGTCATGTTCAGTAACATCTTAGTCATGTTCAGTAACATCTTAAAGGTTTAGTCATGTTCAGTAACATCTTAGTCATGTTCAGTAACATCTTAAAGGTTTAGTCATGTTCAGTAACATCTTAATGGTTTAGTCATGTTCAGTAACATCTTAGTCATGTTCAGTAACATCTTAAAGGTTTAGTCATGTTCAATAACATCTTAGTCATGTTCAATAACATCTTAGTCATGTTCAATAACATCTTAGTCATGTTCTGTAACACCTTAAAGGTTTAGTCATGTTCAATAACATCTTAGTCATGTTCAGTAACATCTTAGTCATGTTCAATAACATCTTAGTCATGTTCTGTAACACCTTAAAGGTTTAGTCATGTTCAGTAACATCTTAGTCATGTTCAGTAACATCTTAAAGGTTTAGTCATGTTCAGTAACATCTTAGTCATGTTCAGTAACATCTTAGTCATGTTCTGTAACATCTTAAAGGTTTAGTCATGTTCAGTAACATCTTAGTCATGTTCAGTAACATCTTAAAGGTTTAGTCATGTTCAGTGACATCTTAGTCATGTTCAGTAACATCTTAGTCATGTTCAGTAACATCTTAAAGGTTTAGTCATGTTCAGTAACATCTTAATGGTTTAGTCATGTTATGTAACATCTTAAAGGTTTAGTCATGTTCAGTAACATCTTAGTCATGTTCAGTAACATCTTAAAGGTTTAGTCATGTTCAATAACATCTTAGTCATGTTCAATAACATCTTAGTCATGTTCAATAACATCTTAGTCATGTTCTGTAACACCTTAAAGGTTTAGTCATGTTCAGTAACATCTTAGTCATGTTCAGTAACATCTTAGTCATGTTCAGTAACATCTTAAAGGTTTAGTCATGTTCAATAACATCTTAGTCATGTTCTGTAACATCTTAAAGGTTTAGTCATGTTCAATAACATCTTAGTCATGTTCTGTAACATCTTAAAGGTTTAGTCATGTTCAGGAACATCTTAGTCATGTTCAGTAACATCTTAAAGGTTTAGTCATGTTCAGTGACATCTTAGTCATGTTCAGTAACATCTTAAAGGTTTAGTCATGTTCAGTAACATCTTAAAGGTTCAGACATGGTTTTAAACCAGAGAAGTTGTTTTTTTTGGTTCAGTTGCTCTTTAATGCTTTAAAGACTCATATAAGGTATTGTTGGCCGCTAGCTCCTTAATAATTTGCCATATAGAGTTGATTTATTTATAGTACCAGTCCAAAGGTGTGTATTTACAGTAAAAGAGTGTAATAGTTTCTGAGAAACAATCTATTGTCAGTGTTTCCTCATTCTTTGGTCAACACGGTCTATTGTACAGTTTACCGTCAATATTTAATTTCCTTGATTTACCTGGCATCCAGCTATCTTCCTGAGCCTTTGTTTCTTTGACCTGCATGGATAACAATGAGATGAAGGAGGATTAAACAGAGATTGTGTCATAACAACACCTAAGAACTGTTTCCATTCTCTTGTTCCGTCATGTTTCCTCGAGGGAAAGAAAAGACGATAGAACAACATATACCCTGATGGTTTGACTGTAATAATAATCATCTCACCGAGAAAACAAATCAGCTTTTCATTAATGGCATGAGAGCCTATTGTATGAGCAATGAGTAGGCCTATGCTGTTGAACAGTATCTATAGCCTGAAGGACCGAACATCTCGGAACTGTTCATCTTAGTGGTGATATGTGTGAACAGCAACTGACAGAAAACAAGAGATGTATAAACTCACTGTAATACAATCTACCATAGGTTTCAATCATAGACTATATGAAGGGGTTGCAAAATATCAGATATATAAAGGCCACCTGATACTCATTTATGAATGAAGACCGGAGATTGAGTCACGCCTCATAAACAGCAGATGTACGTGATTGTCAACCTGAAAGTTGGAGTGGTGAGTTCAAGGAAATGGAACGCTATGAGAGAGAGAGAGAAAAGACAATGGCCCCGGCACACCTCTCAGCCTGTCTACTGACGTGACAGGGCTGTTGATTTGTCCTCTGAAACTTCCTCATGGCCATACCCTAGGTAATGATTTGGTATCCACATTGAGTCCTTATGGCTTTTACTTCTCCATCACCTGTTAGCTCCTTCACAATGGGGGGCAGGTAGGAGGGAGGAGGAGGAAGAGGGGGGGGGAGTCCAATGAGTAAATTACTTCCTCTTGGATGATTTCCAGCTAAACCTTGTTACCTGCAGGAGGCCTTTTGGTCCTCACCACCACCTGTTATCTCTAAACACTGTTGTAATCTCCACCCATTCCTGGCAGGCCGGAGCGCCAAGTCTAGGTCCAAGAGGCTTCTAAACAGCTTCTATCCCCAAGCCACAAGACTAACTAACTGGCATGACTCTGCTGTGTAAAACAACCCTAACTGTGGAGTGACTCTGCTGTGGAAAACCACCCTGACCCTGACTGTGGAGTGACTCTGCTGTGTAAAACCCACCCTGACTGTGGAGTGACTCTGCTGTGTAAAACCCACCCTGACTGTGGTGTGATTCTGCTGTGTAAAACCACAGTGACTGTGGTGTGACTCTGCTGTGGAAAACAACGGACTAGTCTCTACCCACACACTGACTGTTTTCTGCCCCTCCCAAAAGATAGAATTTGTAGCTAATTGGTCCTCTTTCTGGGACTCACCCACAAACAGGACCAAGCCTGACCTGCTGAGGAGTGACGGACTCCATCCTAGCTGGAGGGGTGCTCTCATCTTATCTACCAACATAGACAGGGCTCTAACTCCTCTAGCTCCACAATGAAATAGGGTGCAGGCCAGGCAGCAGGCTGTTAGCCAGCCTGCCAGCATAGTGGAATCTGCCACTAGCACAGTCAGTGTAGTCAGCTCAGCTATCCCCATTGAGACTGTGTCTGTGCCTCGACCTAGGTTGGGCAAAACTAAACATGGCGGTGTTCGCCTTAGCCATCTCACTAGGATAAAGACCTGCTCCATTCCTGTCATTATTGAAAGAGATCATGATACCTCACATCTCAAAATAGGGCTACTTAATGTTAGTTCCCTTACTTCAAAGGCAATTATAGTCAATGAACTAATCACTGATCATAATCTTGATGTGATTGGCCTGACTGAAACATGGCTTAAGCCTGATGAATTTACTGTGTTAAATGAGTCCTCACCTCCAGGCTACACTAGTGACCATATCCCCCATGCATCCCGCAAAGGCGGAGGTGTTGCTAACATTTACAATAGCAAATTTCAATTTACAAAAAAAAAATGACGTTTTCGTCTTTTGGTGCTGCTAGTCATGAAATCTATGCAGCCTACTCAATCACTTTTTATAGCTACTGTTTACAGGCCTCCTGGGCCATATACAGTGTTCCTCGTTGAGTTCCCTGAATTCCTATCGGACCTTGTAGTCATAGCAGATAATATTCTAATCTTTGGTGACTTTAATATTCACATGGAAAAGTCCACAGACCCACTCCAAAAGGCTTTCGGAGCCATCATCGATTCAGTGGGTTTTGTCCAACATGTCTCTGGACCCACTCACTGTCACAGTCATACTCTGGACCTAGTTTTGTCCCATGGAATAAATGTTGTGGATCTTAATGTTTTTCCTCATAATCCTGGACTATCGGACCACCATTTTATTACGTTTGCAATTGCAACAAATAATCTGCTCAGACCCCAACCAAGGAACATCCAAAGTTGTGCTATAAATTCACAGACAATACAAAGATTCCTTGATGTCCTTCCAGATTCCCTCTGTCTACCCAAGGACGCCAGAGGACAAAAATCAGTTAACCACCTAACTGAGGAACTCAATTTAACATTGCTCAATACCCTAGATGCAGTTGCACCCCTAAAAACTAAAAACATTTCTCATAAGAAACTAGCTCCCTGGTACACAGAAAATACCCGAGCTCTGAAGCAAGCTTCCAGAAAATTGGAACGGAAATGGCGCCACACCAAACTGGAAGTCTTCCGACTAGCTTGGAAAGACAGTACCGTGCAGTACTGAAGAGCCCTCACTGCTTTTCAACTTAATTGAGGAAAATAAGAACAATCCGAAATTCCTTTTTGATACTGTGGCAAAGCTAACTAAAAAGCAGCATTCCCCAAGAGAGGATGGCTTTCACTTCAGCAGTGATAAATTCATGAACTTCTTTGAGGAAAAGATCATGATTATTAGAAAGCAAATTGCGGACTCCTCTTTAAATCTGTGTATTCCTTCAAAGCTCAGTTGTCCTGAGTCTGCACAACTCTGCCAGGACCTAAGATCAAGAGAGACGCTCAAGTGTTTAGTACTATATCTCTTGACACAATGATGAAAATAATCATGGCCTCTAAACCTTCAAGCTGCATACTGGACCCTATTCCAACTAAACTACTGAAAGAGCTGCTTCCTGTGCTTGGCCCTCCTATGTTGAACATAATAAACGGCTCTCTATCCACCGGATGTGTACCAAACTCACTAAAAGTGGCAGTAATAAAGCCTCTCTTGAAAAAGCCAAACCTTGACCCAGAAAATATTTTTTAAACTATCGGCCTATATCGAATCTTCCATTCCTCTCAAAAATTGTAGAAAAGGCTGTTGCGCAGCAACTCACTGCCTTCCTGATGACAAACAATGTATACAAAATGCTTCAGTCTGGTTTTAAACCCCATCATAGCACTGAGACTGCACTTGTGAAGGTGGTAAATGACCTTTTAATGGCATCAGGCATTTATCCTCATGCTCCTAGACCTTTTGATACCATCGATCACCACATTCTTTTGGAGAGATTGGAAACCCAAATTGGTCTACACGGACAAGTTCTGGCCTGGTTTAGATCTTATTTGTCGGAAATATACCAGTTTGTCTCTGTGAATGGTTTGTCTTCTGACAAATCAACTGTAAATTTCGGTGTTCCTCAAGGTTCCGTTTTAAGACCACTATTATTTTCACTATATATTTTACCTCTTGGGGATGTCATTCGAAAACATAATGTTAACTTTCACTGCTATGCGGATGACACACAGCTGTACATTTCAATGAAAGTTGGTGAAGCCCCAAAATTGCCCTCACTAGAAGCATGTGTTTCAGACATAAGGAAGTGGATGGCTGCAAACGTTCTACTTTTAAACTCGGACAAAACAAAGATGCTTGTTCTAGGTCCCAAGAAACAAAGAGATCGTCTGTTGAATCTGACAATTAATCTTAATGGATGTACAGTCGTCTCAAATAAAAATGTGAAGGACCTCGGCGTTACTCTGGACCCTGATCTCTCTTTTGAAGAACATATCAAGACCATTTCAAGGACAGCTTTTTTTCCATCTACGTAACATTGCAAAAATCAGAAACTTTCTGTCCAAAAATGATGCAGAAAAATGTATCCATGCTTTTGTCACTTCTAGGTTAGACTACTGCAATGCTCTACTTTCCGGCTACCCGGATAAAGCACTAAATAAACTTCAGTTAGTGCTAAATACGGCTGCTAGAATCCTGACTAGAACCAAAAAATGCTAACCTACAAAGCATTACATGGGCTTGCTCCTACCTATCTCTCTGATTTGGTCCTGCTGTACATGCCTATATGTACGCTACGGTCACAAGACGCAGGCCTCCTAATTGTCTCTAGAATTTCTAAGCAAACAGCTGGAGGCAGGGCTTTCTCCTATAGAGCTCCATTTTTATGGAATGGTCTGCCTACCCATGTAAGAGACGCAAACTCGGTCTCAACCTTTAAGTCTTTGCAGAAGACTCATCTCTTCAGTGGGTCATATGATTGAGTGTAGTCTGGCCCAGGAGTGTGAAGGTGAACGGAAAGGCTCTGGAGCAAAGAACTGCCCTTGCTGTCTCTGCCTGGCCGGTTCCCCTCTTTCCACTGGGATTCTCTGCCTATAACCCTATTACAGGGGCTGAGTCACTGGCTTACTGGGGCTCTTTCATACTGTGCCTGGGGGGGGGGGGTCACTTGAGTGGGTTGAGTCACTGATGTGATCTTCCTGTCTGGGTTGGCGCACCCCCCCCCCCCTCCTTGGGTTGTGCCGTGGCGGAGATCTTTGTGGGCTATACTCGGCCTTGTCTCAGGATGGTAAGTTGGTGGTTGAAGATATCCCTCTAGTGGTGTGGGGGCTGTGCTTTGGCAAAGTCGGTGGGGTTATATCCTTCCTGTTTGGCCCTGTCCGGGGGTGTCCTCGGATGAGGCCACAGTGTCTCCTGACCCCTCCTGTCTCAGCCTCCAGTATTTATGCTGCAGTAGTTTATGTGTCGGGGGGCTAGGGTCAGTTTGTTATATCTGGAGTACTTCTCCTGTCCTATTCGGTGTCCTGTGTGAATTTAAGTATGCTCTCTCTAATTCTCTCTTTCTCTCTTTCTCTCTCTCTCTCTCTCGGAGGTCCTGAGCCCTAGGACCATGCCTCAGGACTACCTGACATGATGACTCCTTGCTGTCCCCAGTCCACCTGGCCGTGCTGCTGCTCCAGTTTCAACTGTTCTGCCTTTTTATTATTGGACCTTGCTGGTCATTTATGAACATTTGAACATCTTGGCCATGTTCTGTTATAATCTCCACCCGGAACAACCAGAAGAGGACTGGCCACCCCACATAGCCTGGTTCCTCTTTAGGTTTCTTCCTAGGTTTTGGCCTTTCTAGGGAGTTTTTCCTAGCCACCGTGCATCTACACCTGCATTGCTTGCTGTTTGGGGTTTTAGGCTGGGTTTCTGTACAGCACTTTGAGATATCAGCTGATGTACGAAGGGCTATATAAATCAATTTGATTTGATTTGATTTGACTAGTCTCTACCCACACACTGACTCTACCCACACACTGACTAGACTCTACCCACACACTGACTAGACTCTACCCACACACTGACTAGTCTCTACCAACACACTGACTAGACTCTACCCACACACTCACTAGTCTCTACCCACACACTCCCTAGAATCTACCCACACACTCACTCTACCCACACACTGACTAGTCTCTACCAACACACTGACTAGACTCTACCTACCCACACACTCACTAGTCTCTACCCACACACTGACTAGACTCTAACCACACACTCACTAGACTCTACCCACACACTGATTAGACTCTACCCACACACTGTCTAGTTTCTACCCACACACTGACTAGACTCTACCCACACACTGACTAGTCTCTACCCACACACTGACTAGACTCTGCCCACATACTCACTAGACTCTACCCACACACTCACTAGACTCTACCCACACACTCACTAGACTCTACCCACACACTCACTAGTCTCTACCCACACACTCACTAGACTCTACCCACACACTCACTATGCCTCTACCCACACACTCACTAGTCTCTACCCACACACTCACTAGGCTCTACCCACACACTCACTAGCCTCTACCCACACAATCACACGTACTACACTACATATTCTCTCACATGCAAAACAAGCACACTTGCATATTGACGCCACACTCACACACACTCTTCACATACGCTGCTGTTACTCTGTTTATTATCTATCCTGATTGACTAGACACTTTAACCCCTACATATGGTACATGTTACCTCAACTACCTGGTACTCCCAGTATATAGCCATGTTATTACCTGGTACTTCCTGTATATAGCCATGTTATTACCTGGTACTTCCTATATATAGCCATGCTATTACCTGGTACTTCCTGTATATAACCATGTTATTACCTGGTACTCCCTGTATATAGCCATGTCATTACCTGGTACTCCCTGTATATAGCCATGTTATTACCTGGTACTTCCTGTATATAACCATGTTATTACCTGGTACTCCCTGTATATAGCCATGTCATTACCTGGTACTCCCTGTATATAGCCATGTTATTACCTGGTACTCCCTGTTTATAGCCATGTTACTACCTGATACTCCCTGTATATAGCCATGTTATTACCTGCTACTTCCTGTTTATAGCCTCATTATTGTTTTCATTGTCTTTCTTTTTTTTAATTTAGCAAATATGTGTCTTACTTTTTAACTTCACCGTTGGTTAAGGGCTCGTAAGTCAGCATTTCATGGTAAAGTCTACCCCTGCTGTATTTGGCACGTGGAAAATAACATTTGATTTGATGATCTGAAATGTTGGTTACAGAGCGAAATAAGAGAGAAATAAGTATATTTAATTTTTAGAGTTTTATTCTGAAAGTATAACTTTACTATATACATGGATCTACAACTGTTTTTTTAAAAGTATAACTTCACTATGTACATGGATCTATTGCAGTAAATTGCCAAAGCAAATAATGCTTTTCAATTTTGCATGTATGCATTTGGCCTGCGTCAATCTCCCATATTAAACCATATATATACACATATACCACATATATATCCCAGTTAAACTTCACAATAATGTATTATTAATTTATACCAGCATTGTACATTCACATACATCATCCTTCATTAATCCCTCATTTAGAGCACTACATCATCCTTCATTAATCCCTCATTTAGAGCACTACATCATCCTTCATTAATCCCTCATTTAGAGAACTACATCATCCTTCATTAATCCCTCATTTGGAGCACTACATCATCCTTCATTAATCCCTCATTTAGAGCACTACATCATCCTTCATTAATCCCTCATTTAGAGCACTACATCATCCTTCATTAATCCCTCATTTAGAGCACTACATCATCCTTCATTAATCCCTCATTTAGAGAACTACATCATCCTTCATTAATCCCTCATTTAGAGCACTACATCATCCTTCATTAATCCCTCATTTAGAGCACTACATCATCCTTCATTAATCCCTCATTTAGAGTACTACATCATCCTTCATTAATCCCTCATTTAGAGAACTACATCATCCTTCATTAATCCCTCATTTAGAGAACTACATCATCCTTCATTAATCCCTCATTTAGAGTACTACATCATCCTTCATTAATCCCTCATTTAGAGTACTACATCATCCTTCATTAATCCCTAATTTAGAGAACTACATCATCCTTCATTAATCCCTCATTTAGAGTACTACATCATCCTTCATTAATCCCTCATTTAGAGTACTACATCATCCTTCATTAATCCCTAATTTAGAGAACTACATCATCCTTCATTAATCCCTCATTTAGAGTACTACATCATCCTTCATTAATCCCTCATTTAGAGCACTACATCATCCTTCATTAATCCCTCATTTAGAGTACTACATCATTGGAGTATAATTTCTGTTACCACTTCATTTTACATAATCAAATCATACAGAACAAAACAAAACATACTTATAATCCTAAAATCGAATCTAAAATGCACATATTTATATATGATTACATCGACAACATACAGAATAAATATGTAACAACTGTTCCTCAACATGTTTGAGAGACACATTGGATGGTGGCCTGAGGTGGGTGGGTCCAGTATCTGATCTGAGTGTCGTCATTGGTCAACAGAGGATGGAGGGAGAGAATGGGGAGGGGAGCTGGATGGAAGAGAGGATAGAGGGACAGAGGGAAGGGTCCTCCTCACAACATACTGGTCTTCACCCTCTCAAAGATCTGTCGGACCTTCACAGCCGGGACGCAGCCTTCCCTCACGATACTAATCGTGCCTGGAGGAGGAGGAAACACAATAGTGACTGAGTGATCCCTGACACACAATGAATCATAGGGTGGGACGAGGGTTGCAATGTCCCGGTAACTTTCCCAGGTTTTCCAGAAATCCTGGTCAGAGGATTCTTTGAAATCCAGGAATCTTTCAACCTGTATTTCTGGAAAGCCTGGGAATTTGGGGAAAGTTTCCAGAATGTTCCATCCCAAGACAGGACAACACAACCTAAGAGGTTAGTAATTAGTTATTGTAGTGTGCTTCTGTTCTGTAACATCATACCTTCATCTATCTTGAGGCAGTTCACCACTGTTGAGGCTACGATCTCGTTGGAATCCCCGTCACACAGAACCCCCTGGATCTTATGGCCCAGCCGACTAGGATACACATAGAGACAGACAGTGTCAGAGTAGGTTCAGGTTCAGGTTTAGGTTTAGGTTAGGTTTAGATTGGCCCAGCCGACCAGGATACACGTAGAGATAGACAGTGTCAAAGTAGGTTCAGGTTCAGGTTAGGTTTACACCTTGTATATTGACTCTGTACCGGTACCCCCTGTATATAGCCTCCACATTGACTCTGTACCGTAATACCCTGTAAATAGTCTCCACATTGACTCTGTACTGTAATACCCAGTATATAGCCTCCACATTGACTCAGTACCGTAATACCCTGTATATAGCCTCCACATTGACTCTGTACCGTAATACCCTGTATATAGCCTCCACATTGACTCTGTACCGTAATACCCTGTATATAGCCTCCACATTGACTCTGTACCGGTACCCCCTGTATATAGCCTCCACATTGACTCTGTACCGTAATACCCTGTATATAGTCTCCACATTGACTCAGTACTGTAATACCCTGTATATAGCCTCCACATTGACTCTGTACCGGTACCCAAACTATATATAACCTGTTGTATTCAGCATTTCACTGTAAGGTCTACTACACCTGTTGTATTCAGCATTTCACTGTGAGGTCTACTACACCTGTTGTATTCAGCATTTCACTGTAAGGTCTACTACACCTGTTGTATTCAGCATTTCACTGTAAGGTCTACTACACCTGTTGTATTCAGCATTTCACTGTAAGGCCTACTACACCTGTTGTATGCAGCATTTCACTGTAAGGTCTACTACACCTGTTGTATTCAGCATTTCACTGTAAGGTCTACTACACCTGTTGTATTCAGCATTTCACTGTGAGGTCTACTACACCTGTTGTATTCAGCATTTCACTGTAAGGTCTACTACACCTGTTGTATTCAGCATTTCACTGTAAGGTCTACTACACCTGTGTATTTGGCGCATGTGACAAATATCATTTGATTTGATTTGATTTTGTTTGTACAAATGATTCCACACTAGATCAGCTAGATGCAGGCAATAGTGTGAAAGGCGGTATTGAATGTGTCACTGTCTGTCACCTTGATTACAAGACCTGTGCACCTGCGTTGTAAAAGTTCATTCGTAGGCTAGGTTGTAGCAACCTCATGATGGGTAGAGGGACAATTAGAGTATCATGTAGTAGCCTAAACCAATCACTGTTACATTGAACTGGGTGAATGGAATAATGAATTCCAGTCATTCAATATGCTGTAATAGAATTAACGCCATGCTCTTAGAAAAATAATCGTCCTCACTATTCTTAAACGGCACCTACCACCAATGGAAACTATTCATCATGACCCTACAGCCAGCTGATTAACACAGATATATTAGTAGAACTGGATATTTACACAGCAGGCTGACTGATATGAAACCAGTCTGACAGGAAATATCAGACCAGTTTACAATACAACCAGCAATCCAAGATATAAAATACTTCAGTACTGACATCACTTTCAGTATCACGATCAGCATGAAGGGAGCATAGCTGTTCAAACTATCTGATGAAGGCAGCATAGCATACCAACAGGCTTAAGTGCTTAAGTATAGGTGAGTACAGGGTACAGGTGGGTACAGGTGAGTACAGGTGAGTACAGGCGAGTACAGGTGGGTACAGGTGGGTACAGGTGAGTACAGGTGAGTACAGGTGGGTACAGGTGAGTACAGGTGAGTACAGGTGGGTACAGGTGGGTAGAGGTGAGAACAGGCGGGTACAGGTGGGTACAGGTGGGTAGAGGTGAGAAAAGGCGAGTACAGGTGGGTACAGGTGAGAACAGGCGAGTACAGGTGGGTACAGGTGGGCACAGGTGAGAACAGGCGAGTACAGGCGGGTACAGGTGAGAACAGGTGAGTACAGGTGAGTACAGGTGGGTACAGGTGAGAACAGGCGAGTACAGGCGGGTACAGGTGAGAACAGGTGAGTACAGGTGAGTACAGGTGGGTACAGGTGAGAACAGGCGAGTACAGGTGGGTAGAGGTGAGAACAGGTGAGTAAAGGTGGGTACAGGTGGGTACAGGTGACAACAGGCGAGTACAGGTGGGTACAGGTGGGTACAGGTGAGTACAGGTGAGTACAGGTGGGTACAGCTGAGAACAGGCGAGTACAGGTGGGTACAGGTGAGAACAGGTGAGTACAGGTGAGTACAGGTGGGTACAGGTGAGAACAGGCGAGTACAGGTGGGTAGAGGTGAGAACAGGTGAGTACAGGTGAGTACAGGTGGGTACAGGTGAGAACAGGCGAGTACAGGTGGGTAGAGGTGAGAACAGGCGAGTACAGGTGGGTAGAGGTGGGTACTGTTGGGCACAGGTGAGAACAGGCGAGTACAGGTGGGTAGAGGTGAGAACAGGCGAGTACAGGTGGGTAGAGGTGGGTACTGGTGGGTACAGGTGAGTGTTATGATAGGACTTTACCTGATGACCATGTCGTGGTGCGTGCTGTCGGGTTCTCCACTGGGATTGGCTGAGGTGATGGCAAGTGGTCCAGTGATGTCACACAGGTGTCCTGTGACGGTGTGGTCAGGGACTCGGATCATGATGCTATCATTGGTCCCCACGCGGTCGTAGGCCGGACCCACACCTGGACAACATAGGTAAACAATTAGAACATCAATCGAATGATCGCTCACAATATAGAATAAAGAAACCAAATAATATGTTGTTTCAATAAGTTGAAGTCAGGCATGCTGTTATCAAACCATTTCTGAGAGTATCCCTAACTCTAATCCAATGTAACCCGGCAGGGTAGCCTAGTGGTTAGAGCGTTGGACTAGTAACCTGAAGGTTGCAAGTTCAAACCCCTGAGCTGACAAGGTACAAATCTGTCATTCTGCATCTGAACAGGCAGTTAACCCACTGTTCCTAGGCCGTCATTGAAAATAAGAATTTGTTCTTAACTGACTTGCTTAGTTAAATAAGGTTTTGAAGCCACCCTCCTCCTCCCCTCTCCTCCCCCTCCTCACCCCTTACCCAGTCTGAGTAGCCAGTCTCCCTTGCTGACGATGCAGCTGATCCCTCCAGGGTAGACGTTCCTCATGAATTCCCAGAGTAGAGAGCTGAATGGGGGCTTGGCTGCCACCAGCTGCTCCACACTAGAGATACAGATACAGATGGGCTTCTCTGCTGGACGGTCCTTAATGTTGTAGATGTTCTCGATGGCCTGAGGGTTCTTGCAGGATGCGGCCAGGGCGTAGACCGTATCGGTGGGGATTCCACAGACCCCCCCGTCGTCCAGCAGTCTGGAGATCTTCAGAAGACCGCTGGTCAGTCTGGAGTCTGCCACGGGACAAGGCAGAGCAGCGGAGGACTTCTGCTGCTGATTCACATCCTGAGACACAACAACACAGGGAGAGAGACACACGATATGGAACACAATAGAAAAGGAATGAACTGGATTGGAGAAAAGTAGAATAAAATGTCATGAAACACATGAACCCACTCCATTCTACTTGTCAGCTCATCCAGTGGAAAGCAACAGAATGGAATAGTGCCTTGTTCTCACCTTAACCAGTGGAGGCCCCATGGGCATCACACTCTGACGGAAGGTACAGTTGACCAGTGATGCCAGTGTTCCATATAGACAGATGACAGAGAACACAGCTAGCATGGCAACTACAAGAACAACGCCAGAAATGTGTTAGAACAGTAACACAGCTGACATCTAGATTGCAAAATAATGTGTACATTTTACAGTTACTGTTTGAGCAGCAACCGTATTGATGGATACCACATAACACTGTCTGAATCACAAACCCAACACTTCAACCACTCCATAAAGGGCAGATGGCCAAGTGTTGGTTTTGGGTTTCAGCCTTACTGTATATCACAATAGGTTGGTGGAACCTTCATTGGGGAGAAATGAGGCCTTGTCATTAGGCTTGTTCTATTGACTGGAACAGAATCAGTGGAATGGTAGCAAATACATCAAACACATCGTTTCAAGGTGGTTGATGCCATTCCATTTGCTCCGTTCTGGCCATTATTATGAGCCGTTCTCCCCCCGTTTATGTAGAATGTGAGTCCTGTCAGTGTAGGGAGGTGAAAAGCAGGTCACTTACTCTCCAGCTGGTAGGGGAGCTGTTGCAGAGTGGACAGGAGGAAACACACCAGAACAATCTCCATGACCACAGTCAGAGACAAGAGGACCAGGTTACCATATGCAGCTGGAGGGGACATGGAGAGGGTTAGGACCAGGTTACCATGGAGAAGGTTAGGACCAGGTTACCATGGAGAGGGTTAGGACAAGGTTACCATGGAGAGGGTTAGGACCAGGTTACCATGGAGAGGGTTAGGACCAGGTTACCATGGAGAGGGTTAGGACCAGGTTACCATGGAGAGGGTTAGGACCAGGTTACCATGGAGAGGGTTAGGACCAGGTTACCATGGAGAGGGTTAGGACCAGGTTACCATGGAGAGGTTTAGGAGCAGGTTACCATGGAGAGGGTTAGGACCAGGTTACCATGGAGTGGACACTACTTTAGACCAGTGCCCTATTCCCTATATAGGGCACTACTATAGACCAGTGCCCTATTCCCTATATAGTGCAGTACTATAGACCAGGGCCTATTCTCTATATAGTGCACTACTATAGACCAGTGCCCTATTCCCTATATAGTGCACTACTTTAGACCAGGACCTATTCCCTATATAGTGCACTACTATAGACCAGTGCCCTATTCCCTATATAGTGCACTACTTTAGACCAGGACCTATTCCCTATATAGTGCACTACTTTAGACCAGGACCTATTCCCTATATAGTGCACTACTATAGACCAGTGCCCTATTCCCTATATAGTGCACTACTTTAGACCAGGACCTATTCCCTATATAGTGCACTACTTTAGACCAGGGCCCTATTCCCTATATAGTGCACTACTTTAGACCAGGACCTATTCTCTATATAGTGTACTACTTTAGACCAGGGCCTATTCTCTATATAGTGTACTACGATAGACCAGGGCCTATTCCCTATATAGTTGTACTACTTTAGACCAGGACCTATTCCCTATATAGTTGTACTACTTTAGACCAGGACCTATTCCCTATATAGTTGTACTACTTTAGACCAGGACCTATTCCCTATATAGTGCACTACTTTAGACCAGGGCCTATTCCCTATATAGTGCACTACTTTAGACCAGGACCTATTCCCTATATAGTTGTACTACTTTAGACCAGGACCTATTCCCTATATAGTTGTACTACTTTAGACCAGGACCTATTCCCTATATAGTGCACTACTTTAGACCAGGGCCTATTCCCTATATAGTGCACTACTTTAGACCAGGACCTATTCCCTATATAGTTGTACTACTTTAGACCAGGGCCCTATTCTCTATATAGTGCACTACTATAGACCAGGGCCCTATTCTCTATATAGTGCACTACTTTAGACCAGGGCCCTATTCTCTATATAGTGCACTACTATAGACCAGGGCCTATGGGGCTGTGTAGGGAATAGAATGACATTAGGGAAAACCCCTTCTCTCCCTCTGTATTGCAGCAGGAGAAGAGGTAGATATAGGTGATTTCATGGAAAGACTGACCGATGAGCATGAGGAAAGCGTTGATGACCAGGAAAGCGATGGCTCCAGCTGTAAACCCATAGGATCCTACTGGAGAGATCTGCAGCAAGGGGCCTGAGAAAAGAACACAGAGATGTTTTACTGAAACAGGCAACAGAGCATGGAGACAGCAACAACAACAACATCAACAACCACATCAACAACATCAACAACAACATCAACAACACGAACAACAACATTAACAACAAGCACATCAACAGCAACAACAATAAGATCAACAACAGCAACAACATCAATAAAATTAACAACAACAACAACATCAACCACATCAACAACATCAACAACAACAACAACAACAGCAACAGCAACAACTAAAATAACATTAACAACAACATCAACAACATCAATATCAACAACAACATCAACAACAACAACAGGGTACGAGGTAATAACATGGCTATATATACAGGGTATCAGATAATAACATGGCTATATATACGGGGTATCAGATAATAACATGGCTATATATACAGGGTATCAGATAATAACATGGCTATATATACAGGGTATCAGATAATAACATGGCTATATATACAGGGTATCAGATAATAACATGGCTATATATACAGGGTATCAAATAATAACATGGCTATATATACGGGGTATCAGATAATAACATGGCTATATATACAGGGTATCAGATAATAACATGGCTATATATACAGGGTATCAGATAATAACATGGCTATATATACAGGGTATCAGATAATAACATGGCTATATATACAGGGTATCAGATAATAACATGGCTATATATACAAGGTATCAGATAATAACATGGCTATATATACGGGGTATCAAATAATAACATGGCTATATATACGGGGTATCAGATAATAACATGGCTATATATACATGGTATCAGATAATAACATGGCTATATATACAGGGTATCAGATAATAACATGGCTATATATACAAGGTATCAGATAATAACATGGCTATATATACGGGGTATCAGATAATAACCTGGCTATATATACAGAGTATCAGATAATAACATGGCTGTATATACAGGGCATCGGGTAATAACATGGCTGTATATACAGGGTAGAAGAGGTAGAAGCGTTTCAGGGTCCTGTTGGTTGCAGACTTGGTACATTGGTACTGCTTACCAATGTACATTCTATGGCTTGGTTGGCTGGAGTCTGAATTTTTATGGGGCTTTTCCTAGTTATGCAAAAAGTTAACTCCAGTTAGGATTGGTTAGTGTTAGCTTGAAGTCATCCACATACCTGCGAAGCGATACCATGTCCAGGTGGCCCAGACAGACAGGTAGAAGGATGGGATGACGGAGCCAAACCTCTGTCCTCCTCTGACCTGCAGCCTGCTGACGAACCCCTGTACCACCGCTCCAGATACCAGAACCCAGGGAACACTCAGTCGCAGGAAGGACACGCTCTGACTGGATGAGGCCGCGTGGAGCGCCGAGAGAGCGGCCACGCCATTGGTCAGGTAGAACAGAGCGTCAGGGATCTGATTGGTCGGGGAGGATGCTGATGATGATGAAGGCAGCGCCCCCTGGAGTTTCCACGGGGAGCGAAAGCAGGACAGGAAGGAGTGTAGACGGTCGGAGGAGATGGGCTGAGGACCCACCGGGATCAGACTCTTCTCAGCGATGGAGTTGATCAGGCGGCAAAATGTCCCGTAGAGCGAAACGGAGGTGAACAGGGAACAGGACACCCCGAAGAACACATAGTACCCATGGAGGGGGATCTGGGGGACCGTGGATACGGACAGCAGCAGGAACAGAGCATTATGGGTAACCTCCAGGGTGTCATTACTCAGACTGACAACTAGGAGGAGGAGCGCCACCGCCACGAAGAACCAATCACCAACCATCGCCTGTCTCCCAGTAGCCACCTCTCTCTCCGGCTCCGACACGATCACAGCCGACAACACAAACTCCTCCCACGCCTTGGTAAGCCAGTAGGTGGCATGCAGGCCGGCCTTGGTGACCAGGTAGCCATCTTGCCGCAGGTGAGCGTAGTAGCTAGAGAGGAGTTGAGCAGCAGAGATGATGGAGACCCACACAGCACCCAGGGAGAAGGACGTGCCGTATCCAAAGCTGTAGAACAACATGATGAAGGGAGACACCGTGTCACAGAAGAAGAAGAGCGCCTGAGGTTCAGCGTACTTGGTGTTCTTCTTCTTCTCCTGCCCCAGGCTCTGGGCGCTGGCCGCAGGGCTGTTGGTCCCCAGCAGGAGCACGTTGAACAGGGGCGTGCCGAACCCCTTGAGGACATAGCGCTGCGCCAGACCTTTCACCAACAGGGCGGCGCTGCCGTACACGGCGAAAAGGAGGATGAGGAGTTCTAGAATGCCAGAGACGACCAGTGGCCAGGCCGAGGACACGCCCACCGCCACAGCCTCAAACAGCAGGGTCAGCGTGATGGCACCAAACACAAAGGGCATGATGACGTTTACCGTGGCAGAGCAGAAGGCCAATAGGAAGGATAGAAGGATGTAGGGGACCAATCCCGCGATGGCAGACTGGGGGATGAGCAGGAGAGACAGCCAATCAGGACTCTGCGAGGTGCTGTTCCAGAGTTCAGCCGACACTGATAGGTTGGTCGTGAGGGTAGTGAGCGGGGTCGTGTTACTCATCAGGTCATGTGACATGGTCAGGTTAGTTGTGATTGGTTGGGATGCACCCAGGAAGATGCGTGTGGCACCATAGCTGCCCCAGAGAGCTGCATAGCCAATGAAGGCGGTGCCACTCAGGTGGTCGTATTTACGGAACGACAGGAGGCCGGCAATCAGCTGACACACTCCACCTATCAGGATGAGATGAACACCTGCAACACAACACAATGATGATGAACAACACCTGCAACACAACACAATGATGATGAACAACACCTGAAACACAACACAGTGATGATGAACAACACCTGAAACACAACACAATGATGATGAACAACACCTGAAACACAACACAATGATGTTGAACAACACCTGAAACACAACACAGTGATGATGAACAACACCTGAAACACAACACAATGATGATGAACAACACCTGAAACACAACACAGTGATGTTGAACAACCACCTGAAACACAACACAATGATGATGAACAACACCTGAAACACAACACAATGATGATGAACAACACCTGAAACACAACACAATGATGATGAACAACCACACAACACATCAAGAATAGGGAAAAGAGTAGGGTTAGTCATTGTGAACAGGGAAAAGAGTAGGGTTAGTCATTGTGAACAGGCAAAAGAGTAGGGTTAGTCATTGTGAACAGGGAAAAGAGTAGGGTTAGTCATTGTGAACAGGGAAAAGAGTAGGGTT
The DNA here is from genome assembly GCF_002021735.2 of Oncorhynchus kisutch. NCBI lineage: Eukaryota > Metazoa > Chordata > Actinopteri > Salmoniformes > Salmonidae > Oncorhynchus > Oncorhynchus kisutch. The sequence goes on from NC_034188.2 coordinate 1,284,572, forward strand.
AGTCATTGTGAAAGTCATTGTGAAAGCGATCGTGATGGATGGATTGATTAGCGTACCTGCCAGAATGTTCTCCACCCCCTCGGCAGATACTCCGGTTCTAGCTGTGTTGAAGTTCTGCAGTAGAACCAGGAACGCACTGATCCCATTGGCCAACATACCCAACACCCCCGGCTCCCCATAGAAACTGGCGGGAAAACCATCCAGGGTTGCCATGGCGCAGTGGTTTAGCTACAGCTGTAAAACAGAGAAGATCCTAATATCATGTCAACATGAGAGAGACAACTGGAAAATAAAGAAAGAGTGAGAGAGACGGCTGAATGATAAAAATAGACGTTATTCACTAGGCCTTTATTCCAGCCTTAGGTCAAATGTTTAACCACAAGGTTGTAGACTGAGCCCCCCTTGACTCCCTCTTTCCTATGAGGAACCTGGTCAAAGGTAGTGCACTACAGTATATAGGGAGGAGGGGGCCATTTAGGATGCAGACTAGCTGGTGTGTTTGGCTTGTCTGTCTGTCAACACGCTCCTCCAACCCAGGGCTGAGACTAGCTAAGCCTTCCTCTAGCTATACACTTAAACCTAATATTTGCTCTTTTATATATCCTGTGGAATGGAAGTAAAGTATAAATGTGTTTCTGGTATAAATGTGTTTTGGATAATAAACCTGAAGATATATTTGGAGAGCTGATGATATCACCGAGCCAGGCCATCATGAAGGATAAATGTTTTGTTGACTGGAGAGATGACACATCCTCGACAGACAGACAGACAGACAGACAGACAGACAGAGGATAGACAGTAGGTGGGCATTAGAGAGACAGACAGACAATCAGACAGGCAGGCAGAGGATAGACAGTAGGTGGGCATTAGAGAGACAGACAGACAATCAGACAGGCAGGCAGAGGATAGACAGTAGGGGGGCATTAGAGAGACAGACAGACAATCAGACAGGCAGGCAGAGGATAGACAGTAGGTGGGCATTAGAGAGACAGACAGACAATCAGACAGGCAGGCAGAGGATAGACAGTAGGGGGGCATTAGAGAGACAGACAGACAATCAGACAGGCAGGCAGAGGATAGACAGTAGGGGGGCATTAGAGAGACAGACAGACAATCAGACAGGCAGGCAGACAGACAGAGGATAGACAGTAGGGGGGCATTAGAGAGACAGACAGACAGACAGACAGACAGACAGACAGACAGACAGACAGACAGACAGACAGACAGACAGACAGACAGACAGACAGACAGACAGACAGACAGACAGACAGACAGACAGACAGACAGACAGATAGATAGAGGATAGACAGTAGGGTGGCATTAGAGAGACAGATAGACAATCATTAGACAGACAGACAGACAATCATTAGACAGACAGACAGACAGAGACAGATATTCTTCATGTTAACTGATCCTATCTCAGCAGTCCTAGTCTGACAGACTTCCTGGATACGAAGCAGGCAAGATTTATCTCAATACTTCATGTTATTTATCAGTGAACATAAAGATCACAGCTCCCTCTAGATGGAACACAGCAAACTACACTTATTATGAGAAAACATTTAGGAATTATAACAGAATATCTGTTAGACTGTCATACTGTATATCTGTTAGACTGTCATACTGTATATCTGTTAGACTGTCATACTGTATATCTGTTAGACTGTCATACTGTATATCTGTTAGACTGTCATACTGTATATCTGTTAGACTGTCATACTGTATATCTGTTAGACTGTCATACTGTATATCTGTTAAACTGTCATACTGTATATCTGTTAGACTGTCATACTGTATATCTGTTAGACTGTCATACTGTATATCTGTTAGACTGTCATACTGTATATCTGTTAAACTGTCATACTGTATATCTGTTAGACTGTCATACTGTATATCTGTTAGACTGTCATACTGTATATCTGTTAGACTGTCATACTGTATATCTGTTAGACTGTCATACTGTATATCTGTTAGACTGTCATACTGTATATCTGATAAACTGTCATACTGTATATCTGTTAGACTGTCATACTGTATATCTGTTAGACTGTCATACTGTATATCTGTTAGACTGTCATACTGTATATCTGTTAGACTGTCATACTGTATATCTGTTAGACTGTCATACTGTATATCTGTTAAACTGTCATACTGTATATCTGTTAGACTGTCATACTGTATATCTGTTAAACTGTCATACTGTATATCTGTTAGACTGTCATACTGTATATCTGTTAGACTGTCATACTGTATATCTGTTAGACTGTCATACTGTATATCTGTAACCTGTCATACTGTATATCTGTTAGACTGTCATACTGTATATCTGTTAAACTGTCATACTGTATATCTGTAACCTGTCATACTGTATATCTGTTAGACTGTCATACTGTATATCTGTTAGACTGTCATACTGTATATCTGTTAGACTGTCATACTGTATATCTGTTAGACTGTCATACTGTATATCTGTTAGACTGTCATACTGTATATCTGTTAGACTGTCATACTGTATATCTGTTAGACTGTCATACTGTATATCTGTTAGACTGTCATACTGTATATCTGTTAGACTGTCATACTGTATATCTGTTAGACTGTCAAACATCAAGTATATTATTAAGTTGAGGACTGTTTTAGTTTAGTAGAGGTCTTCTACTAATATCAGACCTCTCTCTTTCTCTCTCTCACTTTCTCTCACTCTCTCTCACTCACACTCGCTCTCACTCTCCACTCTCCACTCTCCACTCTCCACTCTCCACTCTCCACTTTCCACTCTACACTCTCCACTCTCCACTCTACACTCTCCACTCTCCACTCTCCACTCTGCACTCTGCACTCTGCACTCTGCACTCTGCACTCTCACTCTACACCCTCCACTCTGCTCTCCTGTCCTCATCTCTCTCTCTCACCATTTTACCATTTCTCCACTGAGTCCCTGCTAACTTGTCAGACAACTTCTCCACGGTGCTAAAAGCTGTTTTTAACTTTCTTTAACATTCATATTTACATCAAATACATGTTATTTCTAATGGTGCCATGAATGTTTTAATATAATATATTGTTTGATCTGAAACTAGCCTATACAGTGCATTTACAGAGGGAACAGATGGACAGATTATTCAGTGACAAGTAAGACAGAGTTTTTACCTGGCGGTGGTTAAGATGGTGATACTGATGATTGTCAGGCTGAGAGAGAGAAGAGGTGATGCTGGGACGGAGAGAGAGAGAGAAAGGCTGTTAATCTGATGCTCTGGAGGAATGTTGATGTTTATCACCAGAAATATCCTGTCTTCAGGGTGGGAGGAGTTTCTGGAGTTCCCCTGGTCCCACCCTTGAGTGGTGACATCATACCTTACCTAAGAAGTCAATTACTTCCTTCTGATGATGATGATGAGGAGGAAAAATCTCAGCTTGTGATTGGATTAGAGGTGGTGTTTTGGAAGTTCCTGCCCCTCTCCCTGTTGTCTATCAGTTCAGACCTTTTGTCCATTCTGCAGTATATAAGACAGGCAGAGCTCACCTGAGAGACAACCTGCATCCTCCCTACCTACGCTACATCATCCACCCATCCATCGATCCCACGCTGACAAAGAAGAGAGAGGAGAAACAGAGAGAAGAGATCAAAAACAGACAGACAGACAGACAACCAAGGAAGAGTTGAACAACAGAGAGAGTGAAGACAGACAGACAGACAGACAGACAGACAGACAGACAGACAGACAGACAGACAGACAGACAGACAGACAGACAGACAGACAGACAACCAAGGAAGAGTTGAACAACAGAGAGAGTGAAGACAGACAGACAGACATGCTCTCCAAAGTACAGGTAAGACTCAGTCATGTGGTCAATATGGTCACCAGGCATAACCTACAGTATATGAGACTTATATTAAGTTATTTAGTTTGAAATGTATAGGTCTCTTTCTGTTCAACTGCCTCATTGTGTTAGAGACCTAGAAACCTGTCTGTACATTAGTAGAGGTTAGAGGTTAGAGACCTAGAAACCTGTCAGTACATTAGTAGAGATTAGAGGTTAGAGACCTAGAAACCTGTCTGTACATTAGTAGAGATTAGAGGTTAGAGACCTAGAAACCTGTCAGTATATTAGTAGAAGTTAGAGGTTAGAGGTTAGAGGTTAGAGACCTAGAAACCTGTCTGTACATTAGTAGAAGTTAGGGGTTAGAGACCTAGAAACCTGTCAGTACATTAGTAGAGGTTAGAGGTTAGAGACCTAGAAACCTGTCAGTACATTAGTAGAAGTTAGGGGTTAGATAACTAGAAACCTGTCTGTACATTAGTAGAGGTTAGAGGTTAGAGGTTAGAGACCTAGAAACCTGTCAGTACATTAGTAGAGGTTAGAGGTTAGAGACCTAGAAACCTGTCAGTACATTAGTAGAAGTTAGGGGTTAGATAACTAGAAACCTGTCTGTACATTAGTAGAGGTTAGAGGTTAGAGGTTAGAGACCTAGAAACCTGTCAGTACATTAATAGAAGTTAGGGGTTAGATAACTAGAAACCTGTCAGTACATTAGTAGAGGTTAGAGGTTAGAGACCTAGAAACCTGTCTGTGGCATGTTGAGCTTTAACCATGTTGTGCTGCTACCATTTTATGCTGCTACTATGTTGTGTTGCCACCGTGTTGTGCTGTTACAATGTTTTTCTGATACCATGTTGCTCTGCTACCATGTCTTGCTGTTGTGCTGCTACCATGTTGTGCTGTTGTGCTTGTACAATGTTGTGCTGCCATGTTGTGCTGTTACAATGTTGTGCTGATACCATGTTGTAATTCTACCATGTTGTGCTGCTACCATGTTGTGTTGCTTCCATGTTGTGCTGCTACCATGTTGTGCAGCTACCATGTTATGTTGTGTTGCTTCCATGTTGTGCTGCTACCATGTTGTGCTGCTACCATGTTATGTTGTGTTGCTTCCATGTTGTGCTGCTACCATGTTGTGTTGCTTCCATGTTGTGCTGCTACCATGTGGTAATGCTACTATGTTGTGTTGCTACCATGTTGTGTTGCTTCCATGGTGTTGTACTACCATGGTGTGTTGCTACCATGTGGTGATGCTACTATGTTGTGTTGCTACCATGTTGTGTTGCTTCCATGTTGCATTTATACCATGTTGCTCTGCTACCATGTTGTGGTCCTACCATGTTGTTCTGCTACCATGTTGTTCTGCTGCCATGTTGTGTTGCTACCATGTTGATCTGCTGCCATGTTGAGCTGCTGCCATGTTGTTCTGCTACCATGTTGTGTTGCTACCATGTTGTGTTGCTACCATGTTGTACTGCTACCATGTGAAACTTCTACTATGTTGTGGTTCTACCATGTTGTGCTGCTACCATGTTGTTTTGCTACCATGTTGTGTTGCTACCATGTTGCAATGCTACCATGTGAAACATCTACCATGTTGTGGTTCTACCATGTTGTGCTGCTACCATGTTGGGTTGCTACCATGTTGTGTTGCTAGTATTGTAACCCTCTGGCTCAGTATCTGGCATAGTATTGTTACCCTCTGGCTCAGTATCTGGCATAGTATTGTTACCCTCTGGCTCAGTATCTGGCATAGTATTGTTACCCTCTGGCTCAGTATCTGGCATAGTATTGAGCCTTAGTAACCAAGGAAGAGAGCCTACATCAATGTTTCATGTTTTGATTCACACTGTGAACCTGTCATTCAGTAACTCATATGCAACAGTAAGCTGTAAGCTGTGGTTTGATTTCTGTCTGTGTTTCTCAGAGATCCTTCAGACCTGCGTCTGTTACGCTGAGACGACTCCACCAGTCAGCCCTGGATGGTCAGTAACAGCTCAGCTTGATCTCTCTCTCTCTCTCTCTCTCTCTCTCTCTCTCTCTCTCTCTCTCTCTCTCTCTCTCTCTCTCTCTCTCTCTCTCTCTCTCTCTCTCTCTCTCTCTCTCTCTCTCTCTCCCTCTCCCTCTCTCTCTCTCTCTCTCTCTCTCTCTCTCTCTCTCTCTCTCTCTCAATTTAACACATTAAGCTACTTCTGTGCTCAGTGTTTTTCTGACAGTATATATAGTATATATATAGAGGCTGTTGGTCGGCTCTATACTAACATAGAACTAGGCTATCGTAGACCTTCCTAGATACAGGCTGTGTTGGTTCTATACCAACCTCTCCTCTTGTCTCAGTTCAGACATCAGTAAACTGAGCTTGGAACATACTGGGGAGGTTTAAAACATTCCTGACTTCTTTCCTCGTCTCTCTTCTTCTCCCCTCTCCTCTTCAACCCCTCTCCTATCCTCTCCACCGCTCCTCCTCCTCTCGTCGTCCTCCTCCTCTCCTCCTCCTCTCGTCCTCCTCCTCCTCCTCCTCTCCTCCTCTCCTCCTCCTCCTCCTCCTTCTCCCCTCTTCAACCCCTCTCCTGCTCCTCCTCCTCCTCCTCTCCTCCTCCTCCTCCTCTCCTCTCCTCCTCTTCTCTCCTCCTCTCCTCCTCTCCTCCTCCTCCTCCTCCCCCTCTCCTTCTCCTCCTCCATATCCTCCTCTCCTCCTCCTCCTCTCCTCCTCCTCTCCTCTCATCCTCTTCTCTCCTGCTCCTCCTCCTCCTCCTCTCCTCCTCCTTCTCTCCTCTCCTCCTCTTCTCTCCTCCTCTCCTCCTCCTCTCCCTCTCCTTCTCCTCCTCCATATCCTCCTCTCCTCCTCCTCCTCTCCTCCTCCTCTCCTCTCATCCTCTTCTCTCCTCCTCCTCTCCTCTCATCCTCTTCTCTCCTCCCCCTCTCCTTCTCCTCCTCTCATCCTCTTCTCTCCTCCTCCTCTCCTCCTCCTTTCCTCCTCCTCTCCTCCTCCTCCTCCTCCTCCTCCTCCCCTCTCCTGCTCCTCTCCTCCTCCTTCTCCTCCTCCTCCTCCTCCTCTCCTCCTCTCCTCCTCCTCCTCCTCCCCTCTCCTCCTCCCATCTCCTCCTCTCCTCCTCCTCCTCCCCCTCTCCTCCTCCCATCTCCTCCTCTCCTCCTCCTCCTCCTCTCCTCCTCCTCCTCCTCCTCTCCTCTTCTCCTCCTTCTCCTCCTCCTCCTCCTCCCCTCTCCTCCTCCTCCTTCACCCCTCCAGTGGTAGATCATCCAGCCTCAGAGGACAGTGTGACAGTCAGTTTTGGCAGGTTCATCCAGGGTGTCCAGCCCCACCAGCTGACCCCCACCGTGCTCCACCGCAGTAAGAGGATGGTCCTAGACTCCATCGGAGTGGGACTACTGGGCAGCACCACACATGTCTTCCAGCTGGCCCTGCAACACTGTCAGGTGAGAGAACAGAAGACAACTTTATTGTCCATTGGTTAGAATGTTTAATGTTACTGTCTATCCTCTGTCTGTCTGTATGCCTGTCAGATTGTCTGTCTGTCTCTCTAATGCCCCCTACTGTCTATCCTCTGTCTGTCTGTCTGTCTGCCTCTGATTGTCTGTCTGTCTCTCTAACGCCCCCCTACTGTCTATCCTCTGTCTGTCTAACGCCCCCCTACTGTCTCTGCAGCACATGTACGGTCCTGATGACATCAGCAGTGTGTACGGACGCAGAGGAACCAGACTCTCCCCAACCCTGGCTGCCTTCGTCAACGGAGTGGCTGTGAGTAGATATATTTACACTAGATCTGAACAGACACACGTTGAATAGATATATTTACACTAGATCTGAACAGACACATGTTGAGTAGATATATTTACACTAGATCTGAACAGACACACGTTGAGTAGATATACTAGCATGCGCCGCCCACCGGAGGATCTGTCATTTTCAGCCCTCTATTTCCTGTGTTTGAGGGGTGCAAAATCCACTTGTCACTTAAAACCTCTTAAATGTGAAGTACCCAAATTTGGGGACTGTATTTGAATGTTTTTATTAAATTCAATCTGGTATGAGAACGGTAGCCCCTCTCTGCAGAAGCAAGGTGTCTGCGGAAAGCTGAGTATCTTGGCTATTGATCAATGCCGCCAAATATCTGGTATGACTTACTACCATATATGGGCATACGAATTTATAAGAACAGAATGAGCCGATGACCTTATTTCAAGATGGCTGCTACCTACATTCCGGTTAGCGTTGTGAAGCATAAAGGAAATAAACACGTAATACACCGGAAGCCGGGACTCCACAGATCATGAGGATGTCTTATTTGTCTGCCTGTGACCTTCCGTTATTGATCACCAGCCCCGAGATTCAAAATGTTCATTTTACAAGTTTTCACCAAACAGCAAACATCTTCCAAGGTAAGCTTCCATTTGTTCTGTGTTTGAGCTGTAGCTACATGGGGGGAACACATCTAGCCTATTGCCATCTGATGATGTATGACTTAACGGGAACATCGAATGTCCCCCTAGTGACTATCTGTGCACATCAAAAATATGATGTTGCCTGCTTACCAAGATTGAACTCTTTGGCCTGAATGTCACGTCTGGAGGAAACCTGGCACCATCTTTACGGTGAAGCATGGTGGTGGCAGCATCATGCTGTGGGGATGTTTTTCATCGGCAGAGGCTGAGAGACTAGTCAGGATCGAGGCAAAGATAAAGGGAGCGAAGTACAGAGATCCGTGATGAAAACCTGATCCAGAGTGCTCAAGACCTCAAACTGGGGCAATGGTTCATCTTCCAACAGGACAATGACCCTAATCACACAGTCAAGACAATGCAGGAGTGGCTTTGGGACAAGTCCTTGAGTGGACCAGCAAGAGCCCGGACTTGAACCCAATGAACCATCTCTGGAGAGACCTGAAAATAGATGTGCAGCGATGCTCCCCATCCAACCTGACAGAGCTTGAGAGAATATGCAGAGAGGAATGGGAGAAACTCCCCAAATACAGGTGTAGCATCATACCCAAGAAGACTCAAGGCTGTAATCGCTTCCAGAGGTTCTTCAACAAAGTACTAAGTAAAAGGTCTGAATACTTATGTAAATGGGATATTTCAGTATTTTTTTAATAAATTCTGCCTGTTTTTGATTTGTCATTATGGGGTATTGTGATGTCTTAATGGGGTATTGTGATGTCATTATGGGGTATTGTGTTGTCATTATGGGGTATTGTGATGTCTTAATGGGGTATTGTGATGTCAGTAAGGGGTATTGTGTTGTCATTATGGGGTATTGTGATGTCATTATGGGGTGTTGTGATGTCATTATGGGGTATTGTGATGTCATTATGGGGTATTGGGATGTCATTATGGGGTATTGTGATGTCATTATGGGGTGTTGTGATGTCATTATGGGGTTTTGTGATGTCATTATTGGGTTTTGGGATGTCATTATGGGGTATTGGGATGTCATTATGGGGTATTGTGATGTCATTATGGGGTGTTGTGATGTCATTATGGGGTATTGTGTGTAGATTGATGAGAGTGAAAAAACGATTTAATCCATTTTAGAATAAGGCTGCAACGTAACAAAATGTGGAAAAAGGTCAAGGGGCCTGAATACTTTCCAAATGCACTGTATTACAATACAACACAGTGAGTAGATATATTTACACTAGATCTGATCAGACACATGTTGAGTAGATATATTTACACTAGATCTGAACAGACACACGTTGAGTAGATATATTTACACTAGATCTGAACAGACACACAGTGAGTAGATATATTTACACTAGATATGAACAGACACACAGTGAGTAGATATATTTACACTAGATCTGAACAGACACATGTTGAGTAGATATATTTATGTGGAAAAAGGTCAAGGGGCCTGAATACTTACGCAAATGAGGCACATCTAATTTTCTTCATTTTAACACAAAATATAAATGATCATATCTGAAACAATGAGTATATAGGTCAGGTTGAACATTAACCATAAGGGTACAGTGCTCTAATGCCATGGCAGTACTTCAGCCAGACGGTAAGGATGGTGATAATGCACACAGCAGCCAGCCATGAAAACCCTGGCCTCACCTCACCTCTCCAGGGTTTCCCTGCTCTGTCTGAGCGTTAGAGACAGACAGACACAGACGGCAGAGAGGTAAAAATATCAGAGAGCTGACAGGCAGATCGTCATCTTGTCATGGTAAGATCATTGAGCTCCACCCTTGGCAGAGCTCAGAACTAAAACAGAACTTGAACAGAGATTAGAGGCCTGATGTCCAAAACAAGCTGGATATGTCAATAGGGTGGAGTCCAGCAGAGTGGACTGGCTGAAGTACATGCTGAGGGGAAGTCCTTGTTGTTAAAACAATCTACCCTCTGTGCCCAATAACATGCTTAACTTAGAGTCTCTCTCTGTGGGATACATAAAGAGATATTCATGACACAGTCACTACACAGGCACTCTGACAGACCTGCTACCGTTATTATATTCCTGGGTCTCTACAGTCACTACACAGTCACTCTGACAGACCTGCTACCGTTATTATATTCCTGGGTCTCCCCAGTCACTACACAGTCACTCTGACAGACCTGCTACCGTTACTATATTCCTGGGTCACTACACAGTCACTCTGACAGACCTGCTACTGTTATTATATTCCCGGGTCTCTACAGTCACGACACAGTCACTCTGACGGACCTGCTACTGTTATTATATTCCTGGGTCTCTACAGTCACTACACAGTCACTCTGACAGACCTGCTACCGTTATTATATTCCTGGGTCTCTACAGTCACTACACAGTCACTCTGCCAGTTATTACACCAGATAACTCTCTGACTGTTTACTGTCTGGTGTGGTTAACCAGCTGTCTTCCTTGGATTAGTGATGACACATTTACCATCAACCACTGTGTTAATAACAGGTGTCTTTATTCTGTGTTTGTTCTCCAGGCTAACTGTGTTTGTTGTGTGTCTGTTCTCCAGGCTAACTGTGTCTGTTGTCCAGGCTAACTGTGTTTGTTATTCAGGCTAACTGTGTCTGTTGTCCAGGCTAACTGTGTTTGTTATTCAGGCTAACTGTGTTTGTTGTGTGTCTGTTCTCCAGGCTAACTGTGTTTGTTATTCAGGCTAACTGTGTTTGTTGTGTGTCTGTTCTCCAGGCTAACTGTGTTTGTTATTCAGGCTAACTGTGTTTGTTGTGTGTCTGTTCTCCAGGCCCACTCCATGGACTTTGATGACACCTGGCACCCTGCCACTCACCCGTCAGGGGCAGTCCTTCCTGCCCTGCTGGCGGTCAGCGATATGCTGCCCAGTAACAGCAAGCCTAGTGGGCGGGACTTCCTGCTTGCGTTCAATGTGGGTATAGAGATCCAGGGACGACTGATGAGATTCTCCAACGAGGCTCACAACATCCCCAAGAGGTAAGGACTCTGACCCCTGACCCCTAACCTAACCCTGACACTAACCCACCACATCCCCAAGAGGTAAGGACTCTGACCCCTGACCCCTAAACCTAACCCCGACACTAACCCACAACATCCCCAAGAGGTGAGATCGGTAACATAAGAACCTTGGAGTGTACACTTCAGAGACCAGAGGAAGGTAACATCAGAACCTTGGAGTGTACACTTTAGAGACAGGGGGAAGGTAACAACAGAACCTTGGAGTGTACACTTCAGAGACCAGAGGAAAGTTACATCAGAACCTTGGAGTGTACACTTTAGAGACAGGAGGAAGGTAACATCAGAACCTTGTTGAGTGTTGTGCTTCCTTAACAACTGACCCCCCCCCCACCACCACCCCCCTTCTCCCACCAGGTTCCACCCCCCTACTGTTGTTCTTCCTTAACATCTGCCCCCCCCCCCCCCCCCCCTCCAGGTTCCACCCCCCTACTGTTGTGCTTCCTTAACAACTGCCCCCCCCCTCTCCCTCCAGGTTCCACCCCCCTACTGTTGTTCTTCCTTAACATCTGACCTCTCTCTCCCTCCACCCCCCTCTCCCTCCAGGTTCCACCCCCCTACTGTTGTGGGTACTCTGGGTAGTGCAGCAGCCTGTGCCCGCCTCCTCTCTCTGGAACACTCCCAGTGTAGCCACGCCCTGGCCATCGCTGCCAGCCTATCAGGAGCCCCCATGGCTAACGCCGCCACCCAGTCCAAACCCCTCCACATCGGCAACGCAGCGAGGCTGGGGCTTGAGGCGGCTCTACTGGCCTCTAGAGGTCTGGAGGCCTCACCCAGGGTCCTGGATGACACCGCCGGGGTCGCAGGGTTCAGCGCCTTCTACGAGGACTACGCCCCACAACCTTTGGCCTCCCCAGAGGAAGAGGGGTTGCAGTTCCTCCTAGAGAACCAGGATATAGGGTTTAAGAGGTTCCCGGCCCACCTGGGGATGCACTGGGTGGCCGACGCTGCTGCCGCCGTACACAAACTGCTGCTGGGGGAGCAGGGGTCAGGGGGGAGTGGTCAGGGGTCAGGGGTCGTAGGTCAGGTCCAGGAAATCCTGCTCAGGGTTCCCCGCTCCAAGTACATTGATCGTCCGTTCCCGGAGTCGGAGCATGAGGCCAGACACTCCTTCCAGTTCAACGCCTGCTCTGCCCTGCTGGATGGAGAGGTCACCGTGGACTCATTCTCCCAGGAAGCACTGCAGCGCCCCGACCTCTACTCCCTGCTGGGGCGTGTCCACGTCGAGCATCCCCATGACAACCCCGCTAACTTTGACCGCATGTACGGCGAGGTGCAGGTGACGCTGGTGGGCGGGGACGTCCTGAACGGACGCTGTGATACTTTTTATGGTCACTGGCGTAACCCTTTGACCAATGAGAGCCTGAGGAAGAAGTTCCGTAGCAACGCTGGGGCGGTCCTTCCCAGAGAGAAGGTGGAGGGTCTGATAGAGGCAGTAGAGGGACTAGACCGACTGGAGGACTGCTGTCCTCTGCTGGAGCAGCTACAGTGATCACACACAGAGCTACAGGGGTCACACACAGAGCTACAGGGATCACACACAGAGCTACAGGGGTCACACACAGAGCTACAGGGGTCACACACAGAGCTACAGGGAACATACACAGAGCTACAGGGGTCACACACAGAGCTACAGGGGTCACACACAGAGCTACAGGGATCACACACAGAGCTACAGGGATCATACACAGAGCTACATGGGTCACACACAGAGCTACAGGCATGACACACATCACGTCACAGTACTCCTGACCAGTTGTTGTTTCTGCCTTTTACAATATCATGTTAACACTTTACATTGTGAGCTGAGTTACAATGAAGAATCTAGTTCCAATGTGAGGGAAGAGACAAGTAAATTATTTAAAGAATCAAACATCAATGAAGTTAAAATGAAGAATCTACTTCTAATGTGAGGGAAGAGGGAGAGTCTATAGGTGATTCACTTTAGCTGTACATTAAATTATATGAACAATCAAAACTAAATGATTAAGTACAGTATATTTTGTTGTATCCGTTTATATGACCCCGATTAGGGTCCCTGTGTTTCCTTGACAACATATCTCTACAGTCCTGAGTGGATGTTGACAATAACAACAATTCATTTGAAGGATGGACGTGTATGTACATATGATTTTATTATGAAGTTTATTTTCTATTTTGTTGAACAGTCTTGTATTCTACCAAACATGTATATTATGATTCTATACTTGAATCTTCATTAAATAATTATATTCAACTAATTACAGCCTTGATCTGTTTATCCTTCTCATTTACCTCACTGAATCAGAAGAACAGAAGCTAACAATAACATGGGAATGTTACCTGACAAAAACAACACATAGATACTATATATATATATATAAATATTCATGCATAGATACTATATAAATATATATACAATAATAACACATAGATACTATATATATATACATACAATAATAACACACATATATACATACCCAATATTAACACATAGATACTATATATATAAATATTAACGCATAGATACTATATAAATATATATACAATAATAACACATAGATACTATATAAATATATATACAATATTAACACATAGATACTATATAAATATATATACAATAATAACACATAGATACTATATAAATATATATACAATAATAACACATAGATACTATATAAATATATATACAATAATAACACATAGATACTATATAAATATATATACAATAATAACACATAGATACTATATAAATATATATACAATAATAACACATAGATACTATATAAATATATATACAATAATAACACATAGATACTATATAAATATATATACAATAATAACACATAGATACTATATAAATATATATACAATAATAACACATAGATACTATATAAATATATATACAATAATAACACATAGATACTATATAAATATATATACAATAATAACACATAGATACTATATAAATATATATACAATAATAACACATAGATACTATATAAATATATATACAATAATAACACATAGATACTATATAAATATACAATAATAACACACACATATATATATATATATATATATATATATATATATATATATATATATATACCCAATATTAACACATAGATACTATATATATATTTATATATACAATAATAACACATAGATACTATATAAATATATATATATATATATACACACAGTGGGGCAAAGAAGTATTTAGTCAGCCACCAATTGTGCAAGTTCTCCCGCTTAAAAAGATAAGAGAGGCGTGTAATTTTCATCATAGGTACACTTCAACTATGAAGTGTACCTATGATGAGAAAAAAAGTGTACCTAAAATGAGAAAAAAAATCCAGAAAATAGTTTTCGTTGGTGGAAGAGTAGACCTGTTTCGTTCTCGTTATTCCTCGTTGTTATTTTGTTTAGTGTTCAGTTTTGATTACATTTCCAACATGAACACTTACCACGCTGCGTTTTGGTGTACTCCTTCTTCCACCAACGAAAACCGTTACAATATATATATTTATATATACAATAATAACACATAGATACTATATATACAGTGGGGCAAAAAAGTATTTAGTCAGCCACCAATTGTGCAAGTTCTCCCACTTAAAAAGATGAGAGAGGCCTGTCATTTTCATCATAGGTACACTTCAAAAAAAAAAAATCTGAAAATCACATTGTAGGATTTTTTAAGAATTTATTTGCAAATTATGGTGGAAAATAAGTATTTTGTCACCTACAAACAAGCAAGATTTCTGGCTCTCACAGACCTGTAACTTCTTCTTTAAGAGGCTCCTCTGTCCTCCACTCGTTACCTGTATTAATGGCACCTGTTTGAACTTGTTATCAGTATAAAAGACACCTGTCCACAACCTCAAACAGTCACACTCCAAACTCCACTATGGCCAAGACCAAAGAGCTGTCAAAGGACACCAGAAACAAAATTGTAGACCTGCACCAGGCTGGGAAGACTGAATCTGCAATAGGTAAGCAGCTTGGTTTGAAGAAATCAACTGTGGGAGCAATTATTAGGAAATGGAAGACATACAAGACCACTGATAATCTCCCTCGATCTGAGGCTCCACACAAGATCTCACCCCGTGGGGTCAAAATGATCACAAGAACGGTGAGCAAAAATCCCAAAACCACACGGGGGGGCCTAGTGAATGACCTGCAGAGAGCTGGGACCAAAGTAACATGTCCCCCTGCTTAAGCCAGTACATGTCCAGGCCCGTCTGAAGTTTGCTAGAGAGCATTTGGATGATCCAGAAGAAGATTGGGAGAATGTCATATGGTCAGATGAAACCAAAATATAATTTTGGGATAAAAACTCAACTCGTCGTGTTTGGAAGTCAAAGAATGCTGAGTTGCATCCAAAGAACACCATACCTACTGTGAAGCATGGGGGTGGAAACATCATGCTTTGGGACTGTTTTTCTGCAAAGGGACAAGGACGACTGATCCGTGTAAAGGAAAGAATGAATGGGGCCATGTATCGTGAGATTTTGAGTGAAACCCTCCTTCCATCAGCAAGGGCATTGAAGATGAAACATGGCTGGATCTTTCAGCATGACCATGATCTCAAACACACCGCCCGGGAAACGAAGGAGTGGCTTCGTAAGAAGACATGTTACCTACATACAGTACTTTAATGTGAGACATGTTACCTACATACTGTACTGTGAGACATGTTACCTACATACTGTACTGTGAGACATGTTACCTACATACTGTACTGTGAGACATGTTACCTACATACAGTACTTTAATGTGAGACATGTTACCTACATACTGTACTTTACTGTGAGACATGTTACCTACATACTGTACTGTGAGACATGTTACCTACATACTGTACTATGAGACATGTTACATACAAACTGTACTGTGAGACATGTTACCTACATACTGTACTGTGAGACATGTTACCTACATACTGTACTTTACTGTGAGACATGTTACCTACATACTGTACTGTGAGACATGTTACCTACATACTGTACTGTGAGACATGTTACCTACATACTGTACTGTGAGACATGTTACCTACATACTGTACTGTGAGACATGTTACCTACATACTGTACTGTGAGACATGTTACCTACATACTGTAGTTTGCTGTGAGACATGTTACCTACATTCTGTACTTTACTGTGAGACATGTTACCTACATACTGTACTTTACTGTGAGAAATGTTACCTACATACTGTACTGTGAGACATGTTACCTACATACTGTACTGTGAGACATGTTACCTACATACAGTACTTTACTGTGAGACATGTTACCTACATACAGTACTTTACTGTGAGACATGTTACCTACATACAGTACTTTGCTGTGAGACATGTTACCTACATTCTGTACTTTACTGTGAGACATGTTACCTACATACTGTACTTTACTGTGAGAAATGTTACCTACATACTGTACTGTGAGACATGTTACCTACATACTGTACTGTGAGACATGTTACCTACATACTGTACTTTACTGTGAGAAATGTTACCTACATACTGTACTGTGAGACATGTTACCTACATACTGTACTGTGAGAAATGTTACCTACATACTGTACTGTGAGAAATGTTACCTACATACTGTACTGTGAGACATGTTACCTACATACTGTACTGTGAGACATGTTACCTACATACTGTACTGTGAGACATGTTACCTACATACTGTACTGTGAGACATGTTACCTACATACTGTACTGTGAGACATGTTACCTACATACTGTAGTTTACTGTGAGACATGTTACCTACATACTGTACTGTGAGACATGTTACCTACATACTGTACTGTGAGACATGTTACCTACATACTGTACTGTGAGACATGTTACCTACATTCTGTACTTTACTGTGAGACATGTTACCTACATACTGTACTGTGAGACATGTTACCTACATACTGTACTGTGAGACATGTTACCTACATACTGTACTGTGAGACATGTTACCTACATACTGTAGTTTACTATGAGACATGTTACCTACATACTGTACTGTGAGACATGTTACCTACATACTGTACTGTGAGACATGTTACCTACATACTGTACTGTGAGACATGTTACCTACATACTGTACTGTGAGACATGTTACCTACATACTGTACTGTGAGACATGTTACCTACATACTGTACTGTGAGACATGTTACCTACATACTGTACTTTACTGTGAGACATGTTACCTACATACAGTACTTTACTGTGAGACATGTTACCTACATACTGTAGTTTACTGTGAGACATGTTACCTACATACTGTACTATGAGACATGTTACCTACAAACTGTACTATGAGACATGTTACCTACATACTGTACTTTACTGTGAGACATGTTACCTACATACTGTACTATGAGACATGTTACCTACATACTGTACTTTGCTGTGAGACATGTTACCTACATACTGTACTGTGAGACATGTTACCTACATACTGTAGTTTACTGTGAGACATGTTACATACATACTGTACTGTGAGACATGTTACATACATACAGTACTTTACTGTGAGACATGTTACCTACATACAGTACTGTGAGACATGTTACCTACATACTGTAGTTTACTGTGAGACATGTTACATACATACTGTAGTGTGAGACATGTTACCTACATACTGTACTGTGAGACATGTTACCTACATACAGTACTGTGAGACATGTTACCTACATACTGTACTTTACTGTGAGACATGTTACCTACATACTGTACTATGAGACATGTTACCTACATACTGTAGTTTACTGTGAGACATGTTACCTACATACTGTACTGTGAGACATGTTACCTACATACTGTACTGTGAGACATGTTACCTACATACAGTACTTTACTGTGAGACATGTTACCTACATACTGTACTTTACTGTGAGACATGTTACCTACATACTGTACTGTGAGACATGTTACCTACATACAGTACTTTACTGTGAGACATGTTACCTACATACTGTACTTTACTGTAAGACATGTTACCTACATACTGTACTGTGAGACATGTTACCTACATACTGTACTGTGAGACATGTTACCTACATACTGTACTGTGAGACATGTTACCTACATACTGTACTGTGAGACATGTTACCTACATACTTTACTATGAGACATGTTACCTACATACTTTACTTTACTGTGAGGTATGTTACCTACATACTGTACTAGGAGACATGTTACCTACATACTGTGCTGTGAGACATGTTACCTACATACTGTACTTTGCTGTGAGACATGTTACCTACATACTTTACTTTGCTGTGAGTCATGTTACCTACATACTTTACTTTGCTGTGAGACATGTTACCTACATACTGTACTGTGAGACATGTTACCTACATACTGTACTGTGAGACATGTTACCTACATACTGTACTGTGAGACATGTTACCTACATACTGTGAGACATGTTACCTACATACTTTACTGTGAGACATGTTACCTACATACTGTACTTTACTTTGAGACATGTTACCTACATACTGTACTGTGAGACATGTTACCTACATACTGTACTGTGAGACATGTTACCTACATACTGTGCTGTGAGACATGTTACCTAGATACAGTACTTTACTGTGAGACATGTTACCTAGATACAGTACTTTACTGTGAGACATGTTACCTACATACTTTACTGTGAGACATGTTACCTACATACTGTACTGTGAGACATGTTACCTACATACTGTAGTTTACTGTGAGACATGTTACATACATACAGTACTTTACTGTGAGACATGTTACCTACATACTGTACTTTACTGTGAGACATGTTACCTACATACTGTAGTTTACTGTGAGACATGTTACCTACATACTGTAGTTTACTGTGAGACATGTTACCTACATACTTTACTGTGAGACATGTTACCTACATACTGTAGTTTCCTGTGAGACATGTTACCTACATACTGTACTGTGAGACATGTTACCTACATACTGTAGTTTACTGTGAGACATGTTACCTACATACTGTACTGTGAGACATGTTACCTACATACAGTACTTTACTGTGAGACATGTTACCTACATACTGTAGTTTACTGTGAGACATGTTACCTACATACTGTAGTTTACTGTGAGACATGTTACCTACATACTGTACTGTGAGACATGTTACCTACATACTGTACTGTGAGACATGTTACCTACATACTGTACTTTCCTATGAGACATGTTACCTACATACTGTACGTTGCTGTGAGACATGTTACCTACATACTGTACTGTGAGACATGTTACCTACATACTGTACTGTGAGACATGTTACCTACATACTGTACTGTGAGACATGTTACCTACATACTGTACTTTACTGTGAGACATGTTACCTACATACTGTACTATGAGACATGTTACCTACATACTGTACTGTGAGACATGTTACCTACATACTGTACTGTGAGACATGTTACCTACATACAGTACTGTGAGACATGTTACCTACATACAGTACTGTGAGACATGTTACCTACATACAGTACTGTGAGACATGTTACCTACATACAGTACTTTACTGTGAGACATGTTACCTACATACTGTAGTTTACTGTGAGACATGTTACCTACATACTGTAGTTTACTGTGAGACATGTTACCTACATACTGTACTGTGAGACATGTTACCTACATACTGTACTGTGAGACATGTTACCTACATACTGTACTTTCCTATGAGACATGTTACCTACATACTGTACGTTGCTGTGAGACATGTTACCTACATACTGTACTTTCCTATGAGACATGTTACCTACATACTGTACGTTGCTGTGAGACATGTTACCTACATACTGTACTTTACTGTGAGACATGTTACCTACATACTGTACTATGAGACATGTTACCTACATACTGTACTGTGAGACATGTTACCTACATACTGTACTGTGAGACATGTTACCTACATACAGTACTGTGAGACATGTTACCTACATACTGTAGTTTACTGTGAGACATGTTACCTACATACTGTAGTTTACTGTGAGACATGTTACCTACATACTGTACTGTGAGACATGTTACCTACATACTGTACTGTGAGACATGTTACCTACATACAGTACTTTACTGTGAGACATGTTACCTACATACTGTACTTTACTGTGAGACATGTTACCTACATACTGTACTTTACTGTAAGACATGTTACCTACATACTGTACTGTGAGACATGTTACCTACATACTGTACTGTGAGACATGTTACCTACATACTGTACTGTGAGACATGTTACCTACATACTGTACTGTGAGACATGTTACCTACATACTGTACTATGAGACATGTTACCTACATACTTTACTTTACTGTGAGACATGTTACCTACATACAGTACTTTACTGTGAGACATGTTACCTACATACTGTACTTTACTGTGAGACATGTTACCTACATACTGTACTTTACTGTAAGACATGTTACCTACATACTGTACTGTGAGACATGTTACCTACATACTGTACTGTGAGACATGTTACCTACATACTGTACTGTGAGACATGTTACCTACATACTGTACTGTGAGACATGTTACCTACATACTGTACTGTGAGACATGTTACCTACATACTGTACTGTGAGACATGTTACCTACATACTGTACTGTGAGACATGTTACCTACATACTGTACTGTGAGACATGTTACCTACATACTTTACTATGAGACATGTTACCTACATACTTTACTTTACTGTGAGGTATGTTACCTACATACTGTACTAGGAGACATGTTACCTACATACTGTACTGTGAGACATGTTACCTACATACTGTACTGTGAGACATGTTACCTACATACTGTACTTTGCTGTGAGACATGTTACCTACATACTTTACTTTGCTGTGAGACATGTTACCTACATACTTTACTTTGCTGTGAGACATGTTACCTACATACTGTACTGTGAGACATGTTACCTACATACTGTACTGTGAGACATGTTACCTACATACTGTACTTTACTGTGAGACATGTTACCTACATACTGTACTGTGAGACATGTTACCTACATACTGTACTGTGAGACATGTTACCTACATACTGTACTTTACTGTGAGAAGTGGTACCTACCCAATTTACTGTGTGACTTGTTAGACACCGCCACTACTATAACTAAACTCAGCAAAAAAAGAAAATTCCCTTTTTCAGGACCCTGTCTTTCAAAGATAATTCGTAAAAAATCCAAATTCCTACATACTGTACTGTGAGACATGTTACCTACATACTGTACTGTGAGACATGTTACCTACATACTGTACTTTACTGTGAGACATGTTACCTACATACTGTACTGCGAGACATGTTACCTACATACTGTAGTTTACTGTGAGACAGGGAAGACATCCTCCTCCCTCATGTGTTACCCTTCCTGCAGGGTCATCCTGACATGACCCTCCAGCATGACAATGCCACCAGCCATACTGCTCTTTCTGTGCGTGATTTCCTGCAAGACAGGAATTTCAGTGTTCTGCCATGGCCAGTGAAGAGCACGGATCTCAATCCCATTGAGCACGTCGGGGACCTGTTTGATCGGAGGGTGAGGGCTAAGGCCATTCCCCCCAGAAATGTCTGGGAACTTGCAGGTGCCTTGGTAGAAGAGTGGGGTAACATCTCACAGCAAGAACTGGCAAATCTGGTGCAGTACGTGAGGAGGAGAGGCACTGCAGTACTTAATGCAGCTGGTGGCCACACCAGATACTGACTGTTACTTTTGATTTTGACCCCACCTTTGTTCAGGAACACTATTCCATTTCTGTTAGTCACATGTCTGCGGAACTTGTTCAGTTTATGTCTCAGTTGTTGAATCTTATGTTCATACAAATATTTACACATGTTAAGTTTGCTGAAAATAAACGCAGTTGACAGTGAAAGGACGTTTTTTTTCTCGTTTCTTTCTTTTCTTTCTTTGCAGAGTTTACTTTACTGTGCTGTATGTGTTAGGTACATGCTAATCAAACTTGTACGGCTGCATGTGAGTCCTACTATTGCGACTCCGTGCAGCCAATGGCAATGTCCATGATAGGTATAACGCTAGGAGACGCTTGTGGATTTGACAGCTCTAACGAGGTTCCATCTCCAACACTGTCAGAACACCAGCTATATGGAATCCTGATTGAATCTAGCCCTTAGTCTCTCAGCCTCTCACCCCTTCAATCCTTTCTCCTGAGAAAGAGGGGGCTGTCATCATGGCAGAGACTGAACAAATCTGGCTAATCCATCACATCTTGATGACCGAGGGGGGGAGGTACACAGACGATAATGATCCCCCAGCGAAGCACAGTTTGTTCTCTCAACATTCATAAAAGCTTTACCTCTTTCCAGTTGTATGAATATGAAGTGGAGACGACAGACAACAGAGACATGGCCTCACTCCTCTCTGTTGATCCAACTGTTCCAACACTGCTAGACTGGACCAGGGCCAGGGGGGAGTTGGTTTTTCCCCAGCCAAGGTAGGGCTGAGCCCCCGTCTGGTCCTCCAGACTGCCAACAGCTACCCTGTCCAGTCTGTTTCCTCCTGTCCAGATTTACAACCACATATTGATTTAGTTCCACTTCAAATAACAAGGAACGGCAAGGGAATGAGGAAACGTTTCATCTCTTTATTTACCCAATCCTCTCCTCCACTTAGAGACACACACACACACACAAGTTCTGGTCCGGTGGCTTGGGGGGCTGTGGACATTAACTGAATGAGAACACTATTATGATGTTTAACCAAATATAAAGACAGTACAGTTGAAGGTGTTTCATTGTGAAGTTTAAAACAACTGTTACATCAGAACATGGAAACATGCAGTATGTCTGTCTGAAACTCTTCCATCCAACTGCTGAAACAAAGCAGAGAGGAATGATCAGATATACACAGGGATCTCAGTGTTAAAGGACAGAAACAGGAGGATATACCAATAGATTCACAGTAGACTATCTAAACCAGGGTTCCCCAACTGGCGGCCCCCGGGACCAATTTGGCATGCGGGTGGTTTCATTTTCCCCCTCCCACACACATTTTTTCAGATGAGAAAAAATATATATACATTGAAATATATACACTGTTACATTGAACTGGGTGAATGGAAAATGAATGACAGTCATCCAGTATGCTGTAATAGAAATAAGGCCATGCTCACGAAAACAAAAATCGTCCTCCCTCATCATAAACGGCACTGACCACCACTGATTCAGACCCTTTACTCAGTACTTTGTTGAAACACCTTTGGCAGCGATTACAGCCTCTGGTCTTCTTGGGTATGACGCTACAAGCTTGGCACACCTGTATTTGGGGAGTTTTCCCATTCTTCCTTGTAGATCCTCTCAAGCTCTGCAGAGCTATTTTCATGTCTCTCCTAGGGCTGTTTCAGAGACCATATTACCTCCACACCCTTTAGTCACGGGAATTAGGCTTCTCCAAGCTCTGATTGTCACGTTCACTGTCTTCAAACTCCCTGTCATAGATGAGCCATGGCGCAGCTTGCATGTAATTCCACATCTTTAATAAAGTGAAACCTTCACAAAAAACTGGTAAACAGAAAGTGAAACCTTCACAAAAAACAGGTAAACAGAAACCGACCGTGACACACACAAACACACACAGAAAATAAATAATTACCCACAACATTAGGTGGGGAAAAAAGGCTGCTTAAGTATGATTCCCAATCAGAGACAACGATAGACAACTGCCTCTGATTGGGAACCACACTCGGTCAAAAACAAAGAAATAGAAAACATAGAATGCCCACCCAAATCATACCCTGACCTAACCAAATAGAGAAATAAAACGGCTCTCTAAGGTCAGGGCGTGACACTGATGCTGCTGATGGTCATTAGTAGCCTACCAGATTTTCTAACTGCCTGGTACTCAGCACTCTATTGTCCCTCTAATCACTCTGTCATCAGTGCAAATGTTTTCGAAAATCTAATCAAAACTTCATGAGAGATAATTATGCAATTGCGCAAGAAAACGAGGTGATGGCCTCTACTAAAAAGAGGAGGTTCCCATCAGCTTTCTATAGGCTAGGCCTGCTATATTTATTTCTCAACTTTCCTGATATTAAGCACATTGTTTATGTTTACGACAGTAGTATAGCCGACCTGGATATATTTTTTTCCACTGCCCCTGTTTCGAGACAGGTGCATGATAATGGTCCATTCTAAATCAAAACACATTCCACACATCTATTAGTTAGTATATGTAAAGACAAAATTAAATCAAGAATAGTCTGATCTGTGACAATATTAGCCTATCATTTGTGAATTATATATTATCTCTTGTAAATGATGCCCAGCATAAGAAAGATTGTGACCTTTTCTAATCATAGTTGCACACCTCCTGTAGTCTAGTCCATAGTCCTATAAGGTTAGTATCACACCTCATGTAGTCTAGTCCATAGTCCTATAAGGTTAGTACCACACCTCATGTAGTCTAGTCCATAGTCCTATAAGGTTAGTATCACACCTCATGTAGTCTAGTCCATAGTCCTATAAGGTTAGTATCACACCTCATGTAGTCTAGTCCACAGTCCTATAAGGTTAGTATCACACCTCATGTAGTCCAGTCCATAGTCCTATAAGGTTAGTATCACACCTCATGTAGTCTAGTCCATAGTCCTATAAGGTTAGTATCACACCTCATGTATCCTGGTCCACAGTCCTATAAGGTTAGTATCACACCTCATGTAGTCTAGTCCATAGTCCTATAAGGTTAGTATCACACCTCATGTAGTCCAGTCCATAGTCCTATAAGGTTAGTATCACACCTCATGTAGTCTAGTCCATAGTCCTATAAGGTTAGTATCACACCTCATGTAGTCCAGTCCATAGTCCTATAAGGTTAGTATCACACCTCATGTAGTCCAGTCCATAGTCCTATAAGGTTAGTATCACACCTCATGTAGTCTAGTCCACAGTCCTATAAGGTTAGTATCACACCTCATGTAGTCTAGTCCATAGTCCTATAAGGTTAGTATCACACCTCATGTAGTCTAGTCCATAGTCCTATAAGGTTAGTATCACACCTCATGTAGTCTAGTCCATAGTCCTATAAGGTTAGTATCACACCTCATGTAGTCTAGCCCATAGTCCTATAAGGTTAGTATCACACCTCATGTAGTCTAGTCCATAGTCCTATAAGGTTAGTATCACACCTCATGTAGTCTAGTCCACAGTCCTATAAGGTTAGTATCACACCTCATGTAGTCTAGTCCATAGTCCTATAAGGTTAGTATCACACCTCATGTAGTCTAGTCCATAGTCCTATAAGGTTAGTATCACACCTCATGTAGTCTAGTCCATAGTCCTATAAGGTTAGTACCACACCTCATGTAGTCCAGTCCATAGTCCTATAAGGTTAGTACCACACCTCATGTATCCTGGTCCACAGTCCTATAAGGTTAGTATCACACCTCATGTAGTCTAGTCCATAGTCCTATAAGGTTAGTATCACACCTCATGTAGTCCAGTCCATAGTCCTATAAGGTTAGTATCACACCTCATGTAGTCTAGTCCATAGTCCTTTAAGGTTAGTATCACACCTCATGTAGTCCAGTCCATAGTCCTATAAGGTTAGTATCACACCTCATGTAGTCTAGTCCACAGTCCTATAAGGTTAGTATCACACCTCATGTAGTCTAGTCCATAGTCCTATAAGGTTAGTATCACACCTCATGTAGTCTAGTCCATAGTCCTATAAGGTTAGTATCACACCTCATGTAGTCTAGTCCATAGTCCTATAAGGTTAGTATCACACCTCATGTAGTCCAGTCCATAGTCCTATAAGGTTAGTATCACACCTCATGTAGTCTAGTCCATAGTCCTATAAGGTTAGTATCACACCTCATGTAGTCTAGTCCACAGTCCTATAAGGTTAGTCTAGTCCACAGTCCTATAAGGTTAGTCTAGTCCACAGTCCTATAAGGTTAGTCTAGTCCACAGTCCTATAAGGTTAGTCTAGTCCACAGTCCTATAAGGTTAGTCTAGTCCACAGTCCTATAAGGTTAGTCTAGTCCACAGTCCTATAAGGTTAGTCTAGTCCACAGTCCTATAAGGTTAGTCCAGTCCATAGTCCTATAAGGTTAGTCCAGTCCATAGTCCTATAAGGTTAGTCTAGTCCACAGTCCTATAAGGTTAGTCCAGTCCATAGTCCTATAAGGTTAGTCCAGTCCATAGTCCTATAAGGTTAGTCTAGTCCACAGTCCTATAAGGTTAGTCTAGTCCACAGTCCTATAAGGTTAGTCTAGTCCACAGTCCTATAAGGTTAGTCCAGTCCATAGTCCTATAAGGTTAGTCCAGTCCATAGTCCTATAAGGTTAGTATCACACCTCATGTAGTCTAGTCCATAGTCCTATAAGGTTAGTATCACACCTCATGTAGTCTAGTCCATAGTCCTATAAGGTTAGTACCACACCTCATGTAGTCTAGTCCATAGTCCTATAAGGTTAGTACCACACCTCATGTAGTCTAGTCCATAGTCCTTTAAGGTTAGTATCACACCTCATGTAGTCCAGTCCACAGTCCTATAAGGTTAGTATCACACCTCATGTAGTCCAGTCCACAGTCCTATAAGGTTAGTCCAGTCCATAGTCCTATAGGTTTTAATAATAAGGTTAGTATCACAGCTAAAGTGGACAAATAACTTCTTAAAATTAACAAGGGGTTTAGAGCCTAAATGGTATAAGTAAACAACGCGTGAGTTTCAAGTTTGGGCAAGATCATTTTCATCTCCGTTCACGCTTATAGCCTACTACCTTGTGCGCATTGCTGAATATCAACATTTTAAGCTAAACGTTCTGATCTGTTGCATCAGCCACATTGCATTCCACATTTTTGATGCTAGCGGTTGTATTAATCTGGGATCTATTGCATCCCACAACTGTCCCAGACTATGCTGGGAATATTTATTTTTCGCATAGAATAGGTCAACTTTTGTACTGTGGGGGATAGTAGATTGACATAGACTAGTGCTTTTGCTGTTCGTTAGGACTACTCATCCTGTTGGCTGACGAAAAGTAAATGTGGACAGTTGTTCCAATATCTTCGATTATGCACCTCGGGAATTGGATAAGGATGCGTACAGAGGCGTCCCACGATGTGTCTGTCTTCTGTGGTAGCAGGATTACAAGATGATGTTATATTTATGCACCAAATGGTTGTTTTACTTAATAGAGCTCTTAGAAGTCTCTCCTTTCTGACTTAACTGAGAGGAGTCTTTATGGCAACTGATTAAGTAACCGCTTGGTGATAAAAACCTACAGCTGGATCAGATGTGGTGGGTGTCACCGAGATAGAGAGAGCCTGGAGGAGCACAACAAAGGCCTCAGTATTCCTAATTATCCTGGCAGCTGGGAGACCAAAGCTCTCTCGGTACTGAACTTCCCCGACACTTCACTTGTGGCCTGTGAGAAAAACCCGATCACGTAATGTGATTGAGAGGTGCTTAGGAGCACAGTGCAGCTCTCCGGGCCAAAGGCACAATGGCCACTGGCCACAAAAGGCATAGATTTACTTAGGGTGCAATACTGGCACAAAAGGGATGCCGCCATGTAATTTGAGGCGTTATCAAGTGCTTGTCAAATGGTGAATGAGAGACTATTGAAGTGTGTACAGCGCAAAAAAACAAAACAAAGCAGACCTCCTGCCTTTCAAGCAACTTGTTTCAAATCATCATTAGAGTCTCATCATGCAACCTTACAATATATTAAATCAAAACATACAGGCCAACGTTTGTAGAACAACTAAAGTTACATTAATGTCTCTAAATGTAGCATCTAGGAGGACCTATTTCTTTGTGAACCGCTCAACACAGAATAGTTGCACTCCATCAAACTGTTTGGAGAACATATCCTTTCTATTTTATTCAGCTTTGTTCAACTGTATTCTTCATACTATAACATATTAGAAAATAATGCAATGGAATTCTAAGCAAATCTTGTCTGCTAAATGAACTAGTGTAGCCCACAGCCACATGGCACAGCCAGATCAGGGCCTAACATGAGGACAACTCAGAGTATGTTATTCTGTTCTTCTGAAATAGACTACATTTTCTTCATATCATGTTTCTTTAGACCTGTCTAAAATAAATAATGGATTTATTGTGATGGTATAGGCTATATTATATGGATTTATTGTGATGGTATAGGCTATATTACATGGATTTATTGTGATGGTGTAGACTATATTATATGGATTTATTGTGATGGTATAGGCTATATTACATGGATTTATTGTGATGGTATAGGCTATATTACATGGATTTATTGTGATGGTGTAGACTATATTACATGGATTTATTGTGATGGTATAGGCTATATTACATGGATTTATTGTGATGGTGTAGACTATATTACATGGATTTATTGTGATGGTGTAGACTATATTATATGGATTTATTGTGATGGTATAGGCTATATTACATGGATTTATTGTGATGGTGTAGACTATATTACATGGATTTATTGTGATGGTATAGGCTATATTACATGGATTTATTGTGATGGTATAGGCTATATTACATGGATTTATTAGACTTTTCAAAATGTAGATGTTCCAAAGGTCTGCATCAGTGTGGAAGCCAGGAGATGCTAAATGTGTTTATGTTAATTAACGGTAAATTACTGTGAGACCGACAGTTATTTGCTTGACAATCACCGACTGACAAAATGTTGTGGCTGCCACAGCCCTAGTCTCTCCAGCGATGTTCGATCTGGTTCAAGTCCGGGCTCTGGCTGGGCCACTCAAGGACATTCAGAGACTTGTTCCAAAGCCACTCCTGCGTTGTCTTGGCTGTGTGCTTGGGGTTGGTGTCCTATTGGAAGGTGAACCTTCACCCCAGTCTGAGGTCCTGAGTGCTCTGGAGTAAGTTTTCATCAAGGATCTCTCTGTACTTTGCTCCGTTCATCTTTCCCTCGATTCTGACTTGTCTCCCAGTTCCTGCCACTGAAAAACATCCCCACAGCATGATGCTGCCACCACCATGCTTCACCGTAGGGATGGTGCCAGATTTCCTCCAGACGTGACGCTTGGCATTCAGGCCAAGGAGCTTAAATCTTGGTTTCATCAGACCAGAGAATCTTGTTTCTCATGGGCTGAGTCCTTTAGGTGCCTTTTGGCAAAGTCCAAGCGGGCTGTCATGTGCATTTTACTGAGGAGTGGCTTCCGTCTGGCCACTCTACCATACAGGCCTGATTGGTGGAATGCTGCAGAGAAGGTTGTCCTTCTGGAAGGTTCTCCCATCTCCACAGAGGAACTCTGGAGCTCTGTCAGATTGACCATCAGGTTCTTGGTTACCTCCCTGACCAAGGCCCTTCTCCCCCGATTGCTCACTTTGGACGGGCAGCCAGCTCTAGGAAGCTCTCACAATCCTGTCTCTGAGCTCTACGGACAATTCCTTCAACCTCATAGCTTGGTTTTTGCTCTGACATGCACTGTCAACAGTGGGACCTTATAGACAGGTGTACCTGTGGTAAATGCAATCAATTGCATTTACCACAGGTGGACTCCAATCACGTTGTAGAAACATCTCAAGGATGATCAATAGAAACAGGGTGCACCTGAGCTCAATTTCGAGTCTCATAGCAAAGGGTCTGAATACTTAAAAGTAGTACACTCAGTAGGGCCCTGGTTAAAAGTAGTACACTCAGTAGGGCCCTGGTTAAAAGTAGTACACATCAATAGGGCCCTGGTTAAAAGTAGTACACTCAGTAGGGCCCTGGTTAAAAGTAGTACACATTAATAGGGCCCTGGTTAAAAGTAGTACACTCAGTAGGGCCCTGGTTAAAAGTAGTACACATCAATAGGGCCCTGGTTAAAAGTAGTACACTCAGTAGGGCCAGCCTGATATCTACAGTTGAAGTCGGAAGTTTACATATACCTTAGCTAAATACATTTAAACTCAGTTTTTCACAATTCCTGACATTTAATCCAACTAAAAAGTCCCTGTTTTAGGTCAGTTAGGATCACCACTTTATTCTAAGAATGTGAAATGTCAGAATAATAGCAGAGAGAATGATTTATTTCAGCTTGTATTTCTTTCATCACATTCCCAGTGTGTAAGAAGTTTACAGAACAAACATTAAGGGTAGCTTCCTTCCAAAACCTCCCCACAATAAGTTGAGTGAATTTTGGCCCATTCCTCCTGAGAGAGCTGGTGTAACTGAGTCAGGTTTGTAGGCCTCCTTGCTCACACACACTTTTTCAGTTCTTCCCACAAATTTCTATAAGATTGAGGTCAGGGCTTTGTGATGGCCACTCCAATATCTTGACTTTGTTGTCCTTGAGCCATAACTTTGGAAGTATGCTTGGGGTCATTGTCCATTTGGAAGACCCATTTGCGACCAAGCTTTAACTTCCTGACTGATGTCTTGAGATGTTGCTTCAATATATCCACATAATTTTCCTACCTCATGATTGTAGGAAAATTGTTGTAATGTGCAGGTAGGAAAAATATTTTGTGATGTGCACCAGTCCCTCCTGTAGCAAAGCACCCTCACAACATGATGCTGCCACCCCCATGCTTCACGGTTGGGATGTTGTTCTTCGGCTTACAAACCTCCCCCTTTTTCCTCCAAACATAACGATGGTCATTATGGCCAAACAGTAATATATTTGTTTCATCAGACCAGAAGACATTTCTCCAAAACGTACATTCTTTGTCCCCATGTGCAGTTGCAAACCGTAGTCTGGCTTTTTTTATGGCGGTTTTGGAGTCGTGGCTTCTTCCTCCCTGAGCAGCCTTTCAGATTATGTCAATATAGGACTCGTTTTACTGTGGATATAGATACTTTTGTACCTGTTTCCTCCAGCATCTTCACAAGGTCCTTTGCTGTTGTTCTGGGATTGATTTGCACTTTTCGCACCAAAGTACGTTCATCTATAGGAGAGAGAACGCATCTCCTTCCTCACCGGTATGACGTCTGCGTGGTCTCATGGTGTTTATACTTGCGTACAATTTTTTGTACAGGTGAATGTGGTACCTTCAGGCATTTGGAAATTGCTCCCAAGGATGAACCAGACTTGTAGAGGTCTACAATTTATTTTCTAAGGTCTTGGCTGATTTCTTTGGATTTTACATGATGTCAAGCAAAGAGGCACTGAGTTTGAAGGTAGGCCTTGAAATACATCCACAGGTACACCTCAAGTTGACTCAAATGTTGTCAATTAGCCTATCAGAAGCTTCTATAGACATGACATCGTTTTCTGGAATTTTCCAAGCTGTTTAAAGGCACAGTCAACTTAGTGTATATAAACTTCTGACCCACTGGAATTGTGATACAGTGAATTATAAGTGAAATAATCTGTCTGTAAACAATTGTTGGAAAAATTACTTGTGCCATGCAGATGTCCTAACCGACTTACCAAAACTATATTTTGTTAATTAACAAGACATTTGTGGAGTGGGTGAAAAACAAGTTAATGACTCCAACCTAAGTGGATGTAAACTTCCGACTTCAACTGTAACATAAGGAGAGAAGTCAAACTAGAGAATGTCCAGGGACCCCGATGTTTCACTTGTTGACTACCTTCGAGGAAGCACAGACGCCCATAAAACGTAAGCTCTCTTTTCCAGTAACTCATTTACCGCAGGTGATTCCCAGATGAGCCATTATTCTAAACAATGCATGGTCTGTAAATATCACTTATCCTGAACACTGAAACCAGGAAGGCTATCTTTAAACTAGCTCTAAACCTATTATGGAGAGACAGATTAGCTTGGCAACAGTGGAAGTTACTGGAAGCCGTTAAGGAGCCTTTCTTTGACACTTGGTTATTAAGTGAAACCAAATCTGCAGAGCCTTCAGGAAGTAATTACACCCTTTGACTATTAACATGTTGTTGTGTTACAGCCTGAATTTAAAATGGATTCAATTGAGATGTTGTGCCACTGATCTACATACAATATTCCACAATTTCAAAGTGGACATTTGTTTTTATAATAGTTTACAAATTAATCAAATATAAACATCTGAAATGTCTTTAGTCAATAAGTATTCAACCCCTTTGCCAAAATCACGAGTAAAAATGTGCTTATCAAGTCATATAATAAGTTGCATGGAGTCTGTGTACAATAATAGTATTTAACATTATTGTTAAATTACTTCCCCATCGCGGTACCCCACACATACACATACTGCATGTAGGGTAAACGCTTCATATGCGGATCACTCAGAAATCACCTTAACATTTCTATCACGGAATCTGGAAGTCCTAAAGTAAAACTGCAAAAAAATTGGCAAAGAATTTACTTTATTGTTATGTTTGGGCCAAATCCAACACAACACACCACTCAGTACCACTCTTCATATTTTCAAGCATGGTGGTGGCTGCATCATGTTATGAGTATACTTGTCATCGGCAAGGACTAGGGAGTTTTTTAGGGCAAAATCCCAGAGACTGGGAGACAAATTCAACTTTCAGCAGGACAATAATCTAAAACTTAAGGAAAAATCTACACTGGAGTTGCCAAGACGACAGTGAATGTTCCTGAGTGGCCGAGTTACAGTTTTGACTTAAGTCAGATTTTAAAACCATGGCAAGACTTGAAAATGGCTGTCTAGCAATGATCAACAACCAATTTGACAGAGCATGAAGAACTTTGAAAATAATAATGGGCGAATATTGTACAATCCAGTTGGGCAAAGCTCTTATGGAAACTTACCCAGAAAGACTCAGAGCTGTAATTGCTGACAAAGGTGATTCTAACATATCTAATCAAGATAGTGTTTTATTTTTCATGAATCTTTAAAAAATGTTCAAATCTTTCTTCCATTTTGACAGATTATTTTGTATAGATCGTTGAATTATTAATTTTTTTATCGCAATTTGTAGCAACAAAACGTGGAAAAGTCAAGGGGTGTGAATACTATCTGAAGGTACAGGCTGTCCTCTACATGTGAATACTATCTGGAGGTACAGGATGTCCTCTACATGTGAATACTATCTGAAGGTACAGGATGTCCTCTACATGTGAATACTATCTGGAGGTACAGGATGTCCTCTACATGTGAATACTATCTGAAGGTACAGGATGTACTCTACATGTGAATACTATCTGAAGGTACAGGCTGTCCTCTACATGTGAATACTATCTGGAGGTACAGGATGTCCTCTACATGTGAATACTATCTGAAGGTACAGGATGTACTCTACATGTGAATACTGTCTGGAGGTACAGGATGTCCTCTACATGTGAATACTGTCTGAAGGTACAGGCTGTCCTCTACATGTGAATACTGTCTGGAGGTACAGGATGTCCTCTACATGTGAATACTGTCTGAAGGTACAGGCTGTCCTCTACATGTGAATACTGTCTGGAGGTATAGGATGTCCTCTACATGTGAATACTATCTGAAGGTACAGGATGTACTCTACATGTGAATACTATCTGGAGGTACAGGATGTCCTCTACATGTGAATACTATCTGAAGGTACAGGATGTCCTCTACATGTGAATACTATCCGGAGGTACAGGATGTCCTCTACATGTGAATACTATCTGGAGGTACAGGCTGTCCTCTACATGTGAATACTATCTGAAGGTACAGGATGTCCTCTACATGTGAATACTATCTGGAGGTACAGGCTGTCCTCTACATGTGAATACTATCTGAAGGTACAGGATGTCCTCTACATGTGAATACTATCTGAAGGTACAGGATGTCCTCTACATGTGAATACTATCTAAAGGTACAGGATGTCCTCTACATGTGAATACTATCTGAAGGTACAGGATGTCCTCTACATGTGAATACTATCTGTAGGTACATGATGTCCTCTACATGTGAATACTATCTGTAGGTACAGGATGTCCTCTACATGTGAATACTATCTGAAGGTACAGGCTGTCCTCTACATGTGAATACTATCTGAAGGTACAGGATGTCCTCTACATGTGAATACTATCTGAAGGTACAGGATGTACTCTACATGTGAATACTATCTGAAGGTACAGGCTGTCCTCTACATGTGAATACTATCTGAAGGTACAGGATGTCCTCTACATGTGAATACTATCTGAAGGTACAGGATGTCCTCTACATGTGAATACTGTCTGAAGGTACAGGCTGTCCTCTACATGTGAATACTATCTGAAGGTACAGGATGTCCTCTACATGTGAATACTATCTGAAGGTACAGGATGTACTCTACATGTGAATACTATCTGAAGGTACAGGCTGTCCTCTACATGTGAATACTATCTGAAGGTACAGGATGTCCTCTACATGTGAATACTATCTGAAGGTACAGGATGTCTTCTACATGTGAATACTGTCTGGAGGTACAGGATGTACTCTACATGTGAATACTGTCTAAAGGTACAGGATGTACTCTACATGTGAATACTATCTGAAGGTACAGGATGTCCTCTACATGTGAATACTATCTGAAGGTACAGGATGTCCTCTACATGTGAATACTGTCTGGAGGTACAGGATGTACTCTACATGTGAATACTATCTGAAGGTACAGGATGTCCTCTACATGTGAATACTATCTGAAGGTACAGGATGTCCTCTACATGTGAATACTATCTGAAGGTACAGGATGTCCTCTACATGTGAATACTATCTGGAGGTTCAGGATGTCCTCTACATGTGAATACTATCTGAAGGTACAGGCTGTCCTCTACATGTGAATACTATCTGAAGGTACAGGATGTACTCTACATGTGAATACTATCTGAAGGTACAGGATGTCCTCTACATGTGAATACTATCTGAAGGTACAGGATGTACTCTACATGTGAATACTATCTGAAGGTACAGGATGTACTCTACATGTGAATACTATCTGAAGGTACAGGATGTACTCTACATGTGAATACTATCTGAAGGTACAGGATGTACTCTACATGTGAATAATATCTGAAGGTACAGGATGTCCTCTACATGTGAATACTGTCTGGAGGTACAGGATGTCCTCTACATGTGAATACTGTCTGAAGATACAGGATGTCCTCTACATGTGAATACTATCTGAAGGTACAGGCTGTCCTCTACATGTGAATACTATCTGAAGGTACAGGATGTACTCTACATGTGAATACTATCTGAAGGTACAGGATGTCCTCTACATGTGAATACTATCTGAAGGTACAGGATGTCCTCTCCATGTGAATACTATCTGAAGGTACAGGATGTCCTCTCCATGTGAATACTATCTGAAGGTACAGGATGTACTCTACATGTGAATACTATCTGAAGGTACAGGATGTCCTCTCCATGTGAATACTATCTGAAGGTACAGGATGTACTCTACATGTGAATACTATCTGAAGGTACAGGATGTACTCTACATGTGAATACTATCTGAAGGTACAGGATGTACTCTACATGTGAATACTATCTGGAGGTTCAGGATGTACTCTCCATGTGAATACTATCTGAAGGTACAGGATGTACTCTACATGTGAATACTATCTGAAGGTACAGGATGTACTCTACATGTGAATACTATCTGAAGGTACAGGATGTACTCTACATGTGAATACTATCTGAAGGTACAGGATGTACTCTACATGTGAATACTATCTGGAGGTTCAGGATGTACTCTCCATGTGAATACTATCTGAAGGTACAGGATGTACTCTACATGTGAATACTATCTGAAGGTACAGGATGTACTCTACATGTGAATACTATCTGAAGGTACAGGATGTACTCTACATGTGAATACTATCTGAAGGTAAAGAATGTACTCTACATGTGAATACTGTCTGAAGGTACAGGATGTACTCTACATGTGAATACTGTCTGAAGGTACAGGCTGTCCTCTACATGTGAATACTGTCTGAAGGTACAGGATGTACTCTACATGTGAATACTGTCTGAAGGTACAGGATGTACTCTACATGTGAATACTATCTGAAGGTACAGGATGTACTCTACATGTGAATACTATCTGAAGGTACAGGATGTACTCTACATGTGAATACTATCTGGAGGTTCAGGATGTACTCTCCATGTGAATACTATCTGAAGGTACAGGATGTACTCTACATGTGAATACTATCTGAAGGTACAGGATGTACTCTACATGTGAATACTATCTGAAGGTACAGGATGTACTCTACATGTGAATACTATCTGAAGGTACAGGATGTACTCTACATGTGAATACTATCTGAAGGTACAGGATGTACTCTACATGTGAATACTATCTGGAGGTTCAGGATGTACTCTCCATGTGAATACTATCTGAAGGTACAGGATCTACTCTACATGTGAATACTATCTGAAGGTACAGGATGTACTCTACATGTGAATACTATCTGAAGGTACAGGATGTACTCTACATGTGAATACTATCTGAAGGTACAGGATGTACTCTACATGTGAATACTGTCTGAAGGTACAGGATGTACTCTACATGTGAATACTGTCTGAAGGTACAGGCTGTCCTCTACATGTGAATACTGTCTGAAGGTACAGGATGTACTCTACATGTGAATACTGTCTGAAGGTACAGGATGTACTCTACATGTGAATACTATCTGAAGGTACAGGATGCACTCTACATGTGAATACTGTCTGAAGGTACAGGATGTACTCTACATGTGAATACTATCTGAAGGTACAGGATGTACTCTACATGTGAATACTGTCTGAAGGTACAGGATGTACTCTACATGTGAATACTGTCTGGAGGCACAGGCTGTCCTCTACATGTGAATACTGTCTGGAGGCACAGGCTGTCCTCTACATGTGAATACTGTCTGAAGGTACAGGCTGTCCTCTACATGTGAATACTGTCTGAAGGTACAGGATGTCCTCTACATGTGAATACTATCTGAAGGTACAGGATGTACTCTACATGTGAATACTATCTGAAGGTACAGGATGTACTCTACATGTGAATACTGTCTGGAGGTACAGGATGTCCTCTACATGTGAATACTATCTGGAGGTTCAGGATGTACTCTCCATGTGAATACTATCTGAAGGTACAGGATGTACTCTACATGTGAATACTATCTGAAGGTACAGGATGTACTCTACATGTGAATACTGTCTGAAGGTACAGGATGTACTCTACATGTGAATACTGTCTGAAGGTACAGGCTGTCCTCTACATGTGAATACTGTCTGAAGGTACAGGATGTACTCTACATGTGAATACTATCTGAAGGTACAGGATGTACTCTACATGTGAATACTGTCTGGAGGCACAGGCTGTCCTCTACATGTGAATACTGTCTGAAGGTACAGGCTGTCCTCTACATGTGAATACTATCTGAAGGTACAGGATGTACTCTACATGTGAATACTGTCTGGAGGCACAGGCTGTCCTCTACATGTGAATACTGTCTGGAGGCACAGGCTGTCCTCTACATGTGAATACTGTCTGAAGGTACAGGCTGTCCTCTACATGTGAATACTGTCTGA
This sequence comes from Oncorhynchus kisutch, assembly GCF_002021735.2. NCBI lineage: Eukaryota > Metazoa > Chordata > Actinopteri > Salmoniformes > Salmonidae > Oncorhynchus > Oncorhynchus kisutch. The sequence goes on from NC_034188.2 coordinate 1,322,233, forward strand.
AGGTACAGGATGTCCTCTACATGTGAATACTATCTGAAGGTACAGGATGTACTCTACATGTGAATACTATCTGAAGGTACAGGATGTACTCTACATGTGAATACTGTCTGGAGGTACAGGATGTCCTCTACATGTGAATACTGTCTGGAGGTACAGGATGTCCTCTACATGTGAATACTATCTGAAGGTACAGGATGTCCTCTCCATGTGAATACTATCTGAAGGTACAGGATGTACTCTACATGTGAATACTATCTGAAGGTACAGGATGTTCTCTCCATGTGAATACTATCTGAAGGTACAGGATGTACTCTACATGTGAATACTATCTGAAGGTACAGGATGTACTCTACATGTGAATACTATCTGAAGGTACAGGATGTACTCTACATGTGAATACTATCTGGAGGTTCAGGATGTACTCTCCATGTGAATACTATCTGAAGGTACAGGATGTACTCTACATGTGAATACTATCTGAAGGTACAGGATGTACTCTACATGTGAATACTATCTGAAGGTACAGGATGTACTCTACATGTGAATACTATCTGAAGGTACAGGATGTACTCTACATGTGAATACTATCTGAAGGTACAGGATGTACTCTACATGTGAATACTATCTGGAGGTTCAGGATGTACTCTCCATGTGAATACTATCTGAAGGTACAGGATCTACTCTACATGTGAATACTATCTGAAGGTACAGGATGTACTCTACATGTGAATACTATCTGAAGGTACAGGATGTACTCTACATGTGAATACTGTCTGAAGGTACAGGATGTACTCTACATGTGAATACTATCTGAAGGTACAGGATGTACTCTACATGTGAATACTGTCTGGAGGCACAGGCTGTCCTCTACATGTGAATACTGTCTGAAGGTACAGGCTGTCCTCTACATGTGAATACTATCTGAAGGTACAGGATGTACTCTACATGTGAATACTGTCTGGAGGCACAGGCTGTCCTCTACATGTGAATACTGTCTGGAGGCACAGGCTGTCCTCTACATGTGAATACTGTCTGAAGGTACAGGCTGTCCTCTACATGTGAATACTGTCTGAAGGTACAGGATGTCCTCTACATGTGAATACTATCTGAAGGTACAGGATGTACTCTACATGTGAATACTATCTGAAGGTACAGGATGTACTCTACATGTGAATACTGTCTGGAGGTACAGGATGTCCTCTACATGTGAATACTGTCTGGAGGTACAGGATGTCCTCTACATGTGAATACTATCTGAAGGTACAGGATGTCCTCTCCATGTGAATACTATCTGAAGGTACAGGATGTACTCTACATGTGAATACTATCTGAAGGTACAGGATGTTCTCTCCATGTGAATACTATCTGAAGGTACAGGATGTACTCTACATGTGAATACTATCTGAAGGTACAGGATGTACTCTACATGTGAATACTATCTGAAGGTACAGGATGTACTCTACATGTGAATACTATCTGAAGGTACAGGATGTACTCTACATGTGAATACTATCTGAAGGTACAGGATGTACTCTACATGTGAATACTATCTGAAGGTACAGGATGTACTCTACATGTGAATACTATCTGAAGGTACAGGATGTACTCTACATGTGAATACTATCTGGAGGTTCAGGATGTACTCTCCATGTGAATACTATCTGAAGGTACAGGATCTACTCTACATGTGAATACTATCTGAAGGTACAGGATGTACTCTACATGTGAATACTATCTGAAGGTACAGGATGTACTCTACATGTGAATACTATCTGAAGGTACAGGATGTACTCTACATGTGAATACTGTCTGAAGGTACAGGATGTACTCTACATGTGAATACTGTCTGAAGGTACAGGCTGTCCTCTACATGTGAATACTGTCTGAAGGTACAGGATGTACTCTACATGTGAATACTGTCTGAAGGTACAGGATGTACTCTACATGTGAATACTATCTGAAGGTACAGGATGCACTCTACATGTGAATACTGTCTGAAGGTACAGGATGTACTCTACATGTGAATACTATCTGAAGGTACAGGATGTACTCTACATGTGAATACTGTCTGAAGGTACAGGATGTACTCTACATGTGAATACTGTCTGGAGGCACAGGCTGTCCTCTACATGTGAATACTGTCTGGAGGCACAGGCTGTCCTCTACATGTGAATACTGTCTGAAGGTACAGGCTGTCCTCTACATGTGAATACTGTCTGAAGGTACAGGATGTCCTCTACATGTGAATACTATCTGAAGGTACAGGATGTACTCTACATGTGAATACTATCTGAAGGTACAGGATGTACTCTACATGTGAATACTGTCTGGAGGTACAGGATGTCCTCTACATGTGAATACTATCTGGAGGTTCAGGATGTACTCTCCATGTGAATACTATCTGAAGGTACAGGATGTACTCTACATGTGAATACTATCTGAAGGTACAGGATGTACTCTACATGTGAATACTGTCTGAAGGTACAGGATGTACTCTACATGTGAATACTGTCTGAAGGTACAGGCTGTCCTCTACATGTGAATACTGTCTGAAGGTACAGGATGTACTCTACATGTGAATACTGTCTGAAGGTACAGGATGTACTCTACATGTGAATACTATATGAAGGTACAGGATGTACTCTACATGTGAATACTGTCTGAAGGTACAGGATGTACTCTACATGTGAATACTATCTGAAGGTACAGGATGTACTCTACATGTGAATACTATCTGAAGGTACAGGATGTACTCTACATGTGAATACTATCTGAAGGTACAGGATGTACTCTACATGTGAATACTGTCTGGAGGCACAGGCTGTCCTCTACATGTGAATACTGTCTGAAGGTACAGGCTGTCCTCTACATGTGAATACTATCTGAAGGTACAGGATGTACTCTACATGTGAATACTGTCTGGAGGCACAGGCTGTCCTCTACATGTGAATACTGTCTGGAGGCACAGGCTGTCCTCTACATGTGAATACTGTCTGAAGGTACAGGCTGTCCTCTACATGTGAATACTGTCTGAAGGTACAGGATGTCCTCTACATGTGAATACTATCTGAAGGTACAGGATGTACTCTACATGTGAATACTATCTGAAGGTACAGGATGTACTCTACATGTGAATACTGTCTGGAGGTACAGGATGTCCTCTACATGTGAATACTATCTGAAGGTACAGGATGTCCTCTCCATGTGAATACTATCTGAAGGTACAGGATGTACTCTACATGTGAATACTATCTGAAGGTACAGGATGTTCTCTCCATGTGAATACTATCTGAAGGTACAGGATGTACTCTACATGTGAATACTATCTGAAGGTACAGGATGTACTCTACATGTGAATACTATCTGAAGGTACAGGATGTACTCTACATGTGAATACTATCTGGAGGTTCAGGATGTACTCTCCATGTGAATACTATCTGAAGGTACAGGATGTACTCTACATGTGAATACTATCTGAAGGTACAGGATGTACTCTACATGTGAATACTATCTGAAGGTACAGGATGTACTCTACATGTGAATACTATCTGAAGGTACAGGATGTACTCTACATGTGAATACTATCTGAAGGTACAGGATGTACTCTACATGTGAATACTATCTGGAGGTTCAGGATGTACTCTCCATGTGAATACTATCTGAAGGTACAGGATCTACTCTACATGTGAATACTATCTGAAGGTACAGGATGTACTCTACATGTGAATACTATCTGAAGGTACAGGATGTACTCTACATGTGAATACTATCTGAAGGTACAGGATGTACTCTACATGTGAATACTGTCTGAAGGTACAGGATGTACTCTACATGTGAATACTGTCTGAAGGTACAGGCTGTCCTCTACATGTGAATACTGTCTGAAGGTACAGGATGTACTCTACATGTGAATACTGTCTGAAGGTACAGGATGTACTCTACATGTGAATACTATCTGAAGGTACAGGATGCACTCTACATGTGAATACTGTCTGAAGGTACAGGATGTACTCTACATGTGAATACTATCTGAAGGTACAGGATGTACTCTACATGTGAATACTATCTGGAGGTTCAGGATGTACTCTCCATGTGAATACTATCTGAAGGTACAGGATGTACTCTACATGTGAATACTATCTGAAGGTACAGGATGTACTCTACATGTGAATACTGTCTGAAGGTACAGGATGTACTCTACATGTGAATACTATCTGAAGGTACAGGATGTACTCTACATGTGAATACTGTCTGAAGGTACAGGATGTACTCTACATGTGAATACTGTCTGAAGGTACAGGCTGTCCTCTACATGTGAATACTGTCTGAAGGTACAGGATGTACTCTACATGTGAATACTGTCTGAAGGTACAGGATGTACTCTACATGTGAATACTATCTGAAGGTACAGGATGTACTCTACATGTGAATACTGTCTGAAGGTACAGGATGTACTCTACATGTGAATACTATCTGAAGGTACAGGATGTACTCTACATGTGAATACTATCTGAAGGTACAGGATGTACTCTACATGTGAATACTGTCTGGAGGCACAGGCTGTCCTCTACATGTGAATACTGTCTGAAGGTACAGGCTGTCCTCTACATGTGAATACTATCTGAAGGTACAGGATGTACTCTACATGTGAATACTGTCTGGAGGCACAGGCTGTCCTCTACATGTGAATACTGTCTGGAGGCACAGGCTGTCCTCTACATGTGAATACTGTCTGAAGGTACAGGCTGTCCTCTACATGTGAATACTGTCTGAAGGTACAGGATGTCCTCTACATGTGAATACTATCTGAAGGTACAGGATGTACTCTACATGTGAATACTATCTGAAGGTACAGGATGTACTCTACATGTGAATACTGTCTGGAGGTACAGGATGTCCTCTACATGTGAATACTATCTGAAGGTACAGGATGTACTCTACATGTGAATACTATCTGGAGGTACAGGATGTACTCTACATGTGAATACTGTCTGGAGGCACAGGATGTCCTCTACATGTGAATACTATCTGAAGGTACAGGATGTCCTCTACATGTGAATACTATCTGGAGGTAGAGGATGTCCTCTCCATGTGAATACTGTCTGGAGGTACAGGATGTCCTCTACATGTGAATACTGTCTGAAGGTACAGGCTGTCCTCTACATGTGAATACTGTCTGGAGGTACAGGATGTCCTCTACATGTGAATACTGTCTGAAGGTACAGGCTGTCCTCTACATGTGAATACTGTCTGGAGGTACAGGATGTCCTCTACATGTGAATACTGTCTGAAGGTACAGGATGTCCTCTACATGTGAATACTATCTGGAGGTACAGGATGTCCTCTACATGTGAATACTATCTGAAGGTACAGGATGTCCTCTACATGTGAATACTGTCTGGAGGTACAGGATGTACTCTACATGTGAATACTATCTGAAGGTACAGGATGTCCTCTACATGTGAATACTATCTGAAGGTACAGGATGTCCTCTACATGTGAATACTATCTGAAGGTACAGGATGTTCCATGTAATAAATCAAAGTACGTGGTGACAAGTCCAGACAGAATGATATACTGCTCCCTTTTCCTGGAAACCTCTCCTCTCTCTTCTTCTCCTCACATCCCTCCTTTACCCTCAATCATGGCCTCCACCACCTCCTTCTGTGGAGGAAACAGAGGAAATGTACAGTTTTCCATTCTGAACGTATTCACAACTAGTTTACACACTTCCATTCTGAACGTATTCACAACTACTTTAAATGGCTGCCATTAGCAACTAAATTGTCCTTATCCTTCTGTATACTATTTTACAATAATTGGTTGAATGACATATCAAGGAAGAGGTCCACACCATGATAGAGATGGATGTTGTCCATCTTCAAGTGAATGGAGCAGCCCTATTGTCATTGTCCCAAAGAAGGATGGCTCTTTGCGTGTCTGCATGGACTTCCGTAAGGTGAATGCCATCTCCCAGTTGAATGCCTACCCCATGCCCCGCATTGATGACTTACTGGAGAGAATAGGTAGAGCTCATTACATCACCACATTGGATTTCTGCAAAGGGTACTGGCAGGTGAACAATCCGTTCACTGTGTTCTGGACGCCATTGGGACTGTTCCAGTTCAAGGTCATGCCGTTTGGCCTTCATGGGGCCCCTGTGACTTTCCAGAGGCTGATGGACAAGGTCCTCCAGGACTGTGACGATTACTGTGCTGCTTACTTGGATGACGTGGTGATCGACAGCGACTCCTGGGAGGAGCACATACAGCATCTTAGCCCTGGGGAAGATCCATGATGCAGGCCTCCCGTTTGGATCCAGACCATGAAGGACCGGAATTCTCATGTGACCAGGTGGTATCTGGAGCTCCAGCCCTTCAGGTTCTGTGTCCGTCACAAGGCAGGAAAAGAGAACATCACGGCGGACTACCTATCAAGGCTCCCGAACCTGGTCGCTTATCGATGTGGTGGATGAGCACGTTTGTTTGTTCTGTTCCTCTCTCTCCATCTCTGTAGCTTCCGGGTATGCTGGATAAGGATCCGAGCTAAGGGAATTGGGCTGACTTTGTAGTGCCTGTCCCAAATGGCTCATTAATGTAAATGGAAATATTGAAAGACACTGTGAGTAGTGATGTAATTTTGTAAATGTTATGTTGTGATATTGTTTCATATACATGTTGCAATGTATATACTTTAGTATGTTTAGTTAAATGGAAAATGTAGGTTTGTATGGGTAATTGCTCAATTAATTAGGGTTAATTGTTCTGAGGGGAGGGGCTAGCCCTACAAAAGGAGCCTCTCTTTCAGTTCATGGAGAGGCATTTTGGATTTTTTATTTTACCTTTATTTAACTAGGCAAGTCAGTTAAGAACAAATTCTTATTTTCAATGACGGCCTAGGAACAGTGGGTTAACTGCCTGTTCAGGGGCAGAACGGCAGATTTGTACTGTTATTTTTGTTTCGGAATCACTATGTAAATAAACACCCAGAAGCACAAAATAACTTTTGCGGCTCCACCATCTTTTTATTTTGATAGAGGTTAGGTTTTCCAGTATAGCCTTCTGGCCTACTCTACGTGATAGAGGTTAGGTTGTCCAGTTTAGCCTTCTGGCCTACTCTACGTGACACATATCTGGTGTATTATTGGTACCATGATTCTCTTCAATTGTTTGTTCTTTTTACAAAAAGATGGAAGACAAAGATTTCCATTATTCTATTCACTATAATGGTGATCCTGTTTTCTGATAACACTGCCTGCAGTACTGCGTTTGGCCTTGAATTTCCGTGGCTTCGAAGAGAGGAGGCAGTCATTCTCCCCTGGCCTGATGGACGGTTGGACACTAAGAACAGGAAGTTAGGTCCTAGGCCTGATGGATAGATGGGCAGTAAGAACAGGGAGTTAGGACCTAAGCCTGATGGATAGATGGGCAGTAAGAACAGGAAGTTAGGACCTAGGCCTGATGTATGGGCAGTAAGAACAGGAAGTTAGGACCTAGGCCTGATGGATGGGCAGTAATAACAGGAAGTCAGGACCTAAGGCTGATGGATAGATGGGCAGTAAGAACAGGAAGTTAGGACCTAAGCCTGATGGATAGATGGGCAGTAAGAACAGGAAGTTAGGACCTAAGCCTGATGGATAGATGGGCAGTAAGAACAGGAAGTCAGGACCTAGGCCTGATGGATGGGCAGTAAGAACAGGAAGTCAGGACCTAAGCCTGATGGATAGATGGGCAGTAAGAACAGGAAGTTAGGACCTAAGGCTGATGGATAGATGGGCAGTAAGAACAGGAAGTTAGGACCTAAGCCTGATGGATAGATGGGCAGTAAGAACAGGAAGTTAGGACCTAAGCCTGATGGATAGATGGGCAGTAAGAACAGGAAGTCAGGACCTAGGCCTGATGGATGGGCAGTAAGAACAGGAAGTCAGGACCTAGGCCTGATGGATGGGCAGTAAGAACAGGAAGTCAGGACCTAGGCCTGATGGATGGGCAGTAAGAACAGGAAGTCAGGACCTAGGCCTGATGGATAGATGGGCAGTAAGAACAGGAAGTTAGGACCTAAGCCTGATGGATAGATGGGCAGTAAGAACAGGAAGTTAGGACCTAAGCCTGATGGATAGATGGGCCGTAAGAACAGGAAGTCAGGACCTAATCCTGATGGAGGGGCAGTGTTGATTCCGTTTTTCTGTGCTCCGATTTATTTACTTAACAAATAAGGAACACTCAAAATGTGCACTCATAAATCATAACAATTTTAATCAAAATACGGGTAGACAGAAGTCAAAGATCAAACATCACACATACAACTGATGTCTCTCCTGAGTTCTGCCAAATAGGAAAAGTCCCAAGTTATTTTATTAAGCCCGAAGTCCAGCCCTAGTGATGTCACTGCATACGTCATTACCTTCTACTCATCAGACCAAGCCCATGCATGCACAGCTATACAAACTTCCCTCTAGTGGTGTGGGGGCTGTGCTTTGGCAAAGTGGGTGGGGTTATATCCTTCCTGTTTGGCCCTGTCCGGGGGTGTCCTCGGATGGGGCCACAGTGTCTCCTGACCCCTCCTGTCTCAGCCTCCAGTATTTATGCTGCAGTAGTTTATGTGTCGGGGGGCTGGGGTCAGTTTGTTATATCTGGAGTACTTCTCCTGTCCTATTCGGTGTCCTGTGTGAATCTAAGTGTGCGTTCTCTAATTCTCTCCTTCTCTCTTTCTTTCTCTCTCTCGGAGGACCTGAGCCCTAGGACCATGCCCCAGGACTACCTGACATGATGACTCCTTGCTGTCCCCAGTCCACCTGGCCATGCTGCTGTTCCAGTTTCAACTGACCTGAGCCCTAGGACCATGCCCCAGGACTACCTGGCATGATGACTCCTTGCTGTCCCCAGTCTACCTGGCCATGCTGCTGCTCCAGTTTCAACTTCCACCTGACTGTGCTGCTGCTCTAGTTTCAACTGTTCTGCCTTATTATTATTCGACCATGCTGGTCATTTATGAACATTGAACATCTTGACCATGTTCTGTTATAATCTCCACCCGGCACAGCCAGAAGAGGACTGGCCACCCCACATAGCCTGGTTCCTCTCTAGGTTTCTTCCTAGGTATTGGCCTTTCTAGGGAGTTTTTCCTAGCCACCGTGCTTCTACACCTGCATTGCTTGCTGTTTGGGGTTTTGGGCTGGGTTTCTGTACAGCACTTTGGGATATCAGCTGATGTACGAAGGGCTATATAAATAAATTTGATTTATTTGATTTGAAGAAAGATACAATAGTTCCAATGTTTTCTAAGGGCTCAGCAGTAAATGTCCACTCCCCAAGTTGATTGTAGAGGTATGCCTGACTAGTCTCTTATCTCTTTCACTCCCCTGCAGGGTTCTGTGTTTATCTTTGAGGTGCTTTTCTAACAGACTGTTTCCTTATAAGAGGCAGAGACTAGAAAATAACTGTGAAACAATTTTAAACCTTATAATATATATATATAATTATATATAGTTAATCTGAGGTCTAGGACCCTATAAATGTAGTGTTATAACCCTTATAATATATATATATATATATAGTTAATCTGAAGTCTAGGACCCTATAAATGTAGTGTTATAACACTCCCCATTCTATTAATACAACATAATTATAATCAATTATTATAATACATTAAACATTTGGTGTAGCCCCTATCATGACCCCACCCTTCACCCCAATGTGAAGCCAAGCTAAAAATTAGTGCAAGGTTAAAAGTTAAATGGTGGCTAAATGCCAGAGGGGATTAACAGCACTTTCTGTACAGCACTTTGAGATATCAGCTGATGTACGAAGGGCTATATAAATAAATTTGATTTGATTTGATTAATCATTAACATAAAGAGGGGTTACTATGTGTGTGACGTAAGGATAAAACCAGTATAAAAGCCAAGGCTGGAAAGTCAGTTGTGTGTGATGTAGGGATAAAACCAGTATAAAGGTCTGTACCAAGGCTGGAAAGTCAGTTGTGTGTGATGTAGGGATAAAACCAGTATAAAGGTGTGTACCAAGGCTGGAAAGTCAGTTGTGTGTGATGTAGGGATAAAACCAGTATAAAAGCCAAGGCTAGAAAGTCAGTTGTGTGTGATGTAGGGATGAAACCAGTATAAAGGTGTGTACCAAGGCTGGAAAGTCAGTTGTGTGTGATGTAGGGATGAAACCAGTATAAAGGTGTGTACCAAGGCTGGAAAGTCAGTTGTGTGTGATGTAGAGATGAAACCAGTATAAAAGCCAAGGCTAGAAAGTCAGTTGTGTGTGATGTAGGGATAAAACCAGTATAAAGGTGTGTACCAAGGCTGGAAAGTCAGTTGTGTGTGATGTAGGGATAAAACCAGTATAAATCAAATCAAATTTAAATCAAATCAAATTTTATTTGTCACATACACATGGTTAGCAGATGTTAATGCGAGTGTAGCGAAATGCTTGTGCTTCTAGTTCCGACAATGCAGTAATAACCAACAAGTAATCTAACTAACAATTCCAAAACTACTGTCTTATACACAGTGTAAGGGGATAAAGAATATGTACATAAGGATATATGAATGAGTAATGGTACAGAGCAGCATAGGCAAGATACAGTAGATGATATTGAGTACAGTATATACATATGAGATGAGTATGTAAACAAGTGGCATAGTTAAAGTGGCTAGTGATACATGTATTACATAAGGATGCAGTCGATGATATAGAGTACAGTATATACGTATGCATATGAGATGAATAATGTAGGGTAAGTAACATTATATAAGGTAGCATTGTTTAAAGTGGCTAGTGATATATTTACATCATTTCCCATCAATTCCCATTATTAAAGTGGCTGGAGTTTAGTCAGTGTCATTGTCAGTGTGTTGGCAGCAGCCACTCAATGTTAGTGGTGGCTGTTTAACAGTCTGATGGCCTTGAGATAGAAGCTGTTTTTCAGTCTCTCGGTCCCAGCTTTGATGCACCTGTACTGACCTCACCTTCTGGATGATAGCGGGGTGAACAGGCAGGGGCTCGGGTGGTTGATGTCCTTGATGATCTTTATGGCCTTCCTGTAACATCGGGTGGTGTAGGTGTCCTGGAGGGCAGGTAGTTTGCCCCCGGTGATGCGTTGTGCAGACCTCACTACCCTCTGGAGAGCCTTACGGTTGAGGGCGGAGCAGTTGCCGTACCAGGCGGTGATACAGCCCGCCAGGATGCTCTCGATTGTGCATCTGTAGAAGTTTGTGAGTGCTTTTGGTGACAAGCCGAATTTCTTCAGCCTCCTGAGGTTGAAGAGGCGCTGCTGCGCCTTCCTCACGATGCTGTCTGTGTGAGTGGACCAATTCAGTTTGTCTGTGATGTGTATGCCGAGGAACTTAAAACTTGCTACCCTCTCCACTACTGTTCCATCGATATGGATAGGGGGGTGTTCCCTCTGCTGTTTCCTGAAGTCCACAATCATCTCCTTAGTTTTGTTGACGTTGAGTGTGAGGTTATTTTCCTGACACCACACTCCGAGGGGCCTCACCTCCTCCCTGTAGGCCGTCTCGTCGTTGTTGGTAATCAAGCCTACCACTGTTGTGTCGACCTCAGATTAACTATATATAAAGGTGTGTACCAAGGCTGGAAAGTCAGTTGTGTGTGATGTAGGGATAAAACCAGTATAAAGGTGTGTACCAAGGCTGGAGAGTCAGTTGTGTGTGATGTAGGGATAAAACCAGTATAAAAGCCAAGGCTGGAAAGTCAGTTGTGTGTGATGTAGGGATAAAACCAGTATAAAAGCCAAGGCTAGAAAGTCAGTTGTGTGTGATGTAGGGATGAAACCAGTATAAAGGTGTGTACCAAGGCTGGAAAGTCAGTTGTGTGTGATGTAGGGATAAAACCAGTATAAAAGGTGTGTACCAAGGCTGGAAAGTCAGTTGTGTGTGATGTAGGGATAAAACCAGTATAAAGGTGTGTACCAAGGCTGGAAAGTCAGTTGTGTGTGATGTAGGGATAAAACCAGTATAAAAGGTGTGTACCAAGGCTGGAAAGTCAGTTGTGTGTGATGTAGGGATAAAACCAGTATAAAGGTGTGTACCAAGGCTGGAAAGTCAGTTGTGTGTGATGTAGGGATAAAACCAGTATAAAGGTGTGTACCAAGGCTGGAAGGTCAGTTGTGTGTGATGTAGGGATGAAACCAGTATAAAAGCCAAGGCTAGAAAGTCAGTTGTGTGTGATGTAGGGATAAAACCAGTATAAAGGTCTGTACCAAGGCTGGAAAGTCAGTTGTGTGTGATGTAGGGATAAAACCAGTATAAAGGTGTGTACCAAGGCTGGAAGGTCAGTTGTGTGTGATGTAGGGATGAAACCAGTATAAAAGCCAAGGCTGGAAAGGTAGTTGCTTCATGAACCAGCTCGGCCTCTGTTACTTTGTAATAAGGCTAGAAAGTCGGTTGCTTCATGAACCTGCTCGGCCTCTGTTACTTTGTAATAAGGCTAGAAAGTCGGTTGCTTCATGAACCAGCTCGGCCTCTGTTACTTTGTAATAAGGCTAGAAAGTCGGTTGCTTCATGAACCAGCTCGGCCTCTGTTACTTTGTAATAAGGCTAGAAAGTCGGTTGCTTCATGAACCAGCTCGGCCTCTGTTACTTTGTAATAAGGCTAGAAAGTCGGTTGCTTCATGAACCAGCTCGGCCTCTGTTACTTTGTAATAAGGCTAGAAAGTCGGTTGCTTCATGAACCAGCTCGGCCTCTGTTACTTTGTAATAAGGCTAGAAAGTCGGTTGCTTCATGAACCAGCTCGGCCTCTGTTACTTTGTAATAAGGCTAGAAAGTCGGTTGCTTCATGAACCAGCTCGGCCTGTTACTTTGTGTTACTTTGTAATAAAGTCTATTTGAACTCACAAGCTCCAGTATTTGGAAAATATTATTGACTGAATATTTCCACGACAGAAGTCAGGACCTAAGCCTGATGGATGGGCAGTAAGAACAGGAAGTCAGGACCTAAGCCTGATGGATGGGCAGTAAGAACAGGAAGTTAGGACCTAAGCCTGATGGATGGGCAGTAAGAACAGGAAGTTAGGACCTAAGCCTGATGGATGGGCAGTAAGAACAGGAAGTCAGGACCTAAGCCTGATGGATGGGCAGTAAGAACAGGAAGTCAGGACCTAAGCCTGATGGATGGGCAGTAAGAACAGGAAGTCAGGACCTAAGCCTGATGGATGGGCAGTAAGAACAGGAAGTTAGGACCTAAGCCTGATGGATGGGCAGTAAGAACAGGAAGTCAGGACCTAAGCCTGATGGATGGGCAGTAAGAACAGGAAGTCAGGACCTAAGCCTGATGGATGGGCAGTAAGAACAGGAAGTTAGGACCTAAGCCGGATGGATGGGCAGTAAGAACAGGAAGTTAGGACCTAAGCCGGATGGATGGGCAGTAAGAACAGGAAGTTAGGACCTAAGCCTGATGGATGGGCAGTAAGAACAGGAAGTTAGGACCTAAGCCTGATGGATGGGCAGTAAGAACAGGAAGTTAGGACCTAAGCCTGATGGATGGGCAGTAAGAACAGGAAGTTAGGACCTAAGCCTGATGGATGGGCAGTAAGAACAGGAAGTTAGGACCTAAGCCTGATGGATGGGCAGTAAGAACAGGAAGTTAGGACCTAAGCCTGATGGATGGGCAGTAAGAACAGGAAGTCAGGACCTAAGCCTGATGGATGGGCAGTAAGAACAGGAAGTTAGGACCTAAGCCTCATGGATGGGCAGTAAGAACAGGAAGTTAGGACCTAAGCCTGATGGATGGGTAGGCAGTAAGAACAGGAAGTTAGGACCTAAGCCTGATGGATGGGCAGTAAGAACAGGAAGTTAGGACCTAAGCCTGATGGATGGGCAGTAAGAACAGGAAGTCAGGACCTAAGCCTGATGGATGGGCAGTAAGAACAGGAAGTCAGGACCTAAGCCTGATGGATGGGCAGTAAGAACAGGAAGGTAGGACCTAAGCCTGATGGATGGGCAGTAAGAAAAGGAAGTTAGGACCTAAGCCTGATGGATGGGCAGTAAGAACAGGAAGTTAGGACCTAAGCCTGATGGATGGGCAGTAAGAACAGGAAGTTAGGACCTAAGCCTGATGGATGGGCAGTAAGAACAGGAAGTTAGGACCTAAGCCTGATGGATGGGCAGTAAGAACAGGAAGTCAGGACCCAAGCCTGATGGATGGGTAGGCAGTAAGAACAGGAAGTCAGGACCTAAGCCTGATGGATGGGCAGTAAGAACAGGAAGTTAGGACCTAAGCCTGATGGATGGGTAGGCAGTAAGAATAGGATGTTAGGACCTAAGCCTGATGGAAGGGCAGTAAGTACAGGAAGTTAGGACCTAGGCCTGATGGATGGGCAGTAAGAACAGGAAGTTAGGACCTAGGCCTGATGCATGGGCAGTAAGAACCTAGGCCTTATGGATGGTTGGGAAGTAAGAACAGGAAGTCAGGACCTAGGCCTGATGGATGGGTAGGCAGTAAGAACAGGAAGTTAGGACCTAAGCCTGATGGATGGGTAAGAACAGGAAGTTAGGACCTAAGCCTTATGGATGGGTAGGCAGTAAGAACAGGAAGTTAGGACCTAAGCCTGATGGATGGGCAGTAAGAACAGGAAGTTAGGACCTAAGCCTTATGGATGGGTAGGCAGTAAGAATAGGAAGTTAGGACCTAGGCCTGATGGATGGGCAGTAAGAACAGGAAGTTAGGACCTAGGCCTGATGCATGGGCAGTAAGAACAGGAAGTTAGGACCTAGGCCTGATGCATGGGCAGTAAGAACAGGAAGTTAGGACCTAGGCCTGATGGATGGGCAGTAAGAACAGGAAGTTAGGACCTAGGCCTGATGGATGGGCAGTAAGAACAGGAAGTTAGGACCTAGGCCTGATGCATGGGCAGTAAGAACCTAGGCCTTATGGATGGTTGGGAAGTAAGAACAGGAAGTCAGGACCTAGGCCTGATGGATGGGTAGGCAGTAAGAACAGGAAGTTAGGACCTAAGCCTGATGGATGGGTAAGAACAGGAAGTTAGGACCTAAGCCTTATGGATGGGTAGGCAGTAAGAACAGGAAGTTAGGACCTAAGCCTTATGGATGGGTAGGCAGTAAGAACAGGAAGTTAGGACCTCATCCTGATGGATGGGTAGGCAGTAAGAACAGGAAGTTGGGTAGGCAGTAAGAACAGGAAGTTAGGACCTAGACCTGATGGATGGGTAGACAGTAAGAACAGGAAGTTAGGGACCTAGACCTGATGGATGGGTAGGCAGTAAGAACAGGAAGTTAGGACCTAAGCCTGATGGATGGGTAAGAACAGGAAGTTAGGACCTAAGCCTTATGGATGGGTAGGCAGTAAGAACAGGAAGTTAGGACCTAAGCCTGATGGATGGGCAGTAAGAACAGGAAGTTAGGACCTAAGCCTTATGGATGGGTAGGCAGTAAGAATAGGAAGTTAGGACCTAAGCCTGATGGATGGGCAGTAAGTACAGGAAGTTAGGACCTAGGCCTGATGGATGGGCAGTAAGAACAGGAAGTTAGGACCTAGGCCTGATGCATGGGCAGTAAGAACAGGAAGTTAGGACCTAGGCCTGATGCATGGGCAGTAAGAACAGGAAGTTAGGACCTAGGCCTGATGGATGGGCAGTAAGAACAGGAAGTTAGGACCTAGGCCTGATGCATGGGCAGTAAGAACCTAGGCCTTATGGATGGTTGGGAAGTAAGAACAGGAAGTCAGGACCTAGGCGTGATGGATGGGTAGGCAGTAAGAACAGGAAGTTAGGACCTAAGCCTGATGGATGGGTAAGAACAGGAAGTTAGGACCTAAGCCTTATGGATGGGTAGGCAGTAAGAACAGGAAGTTGGGTAGGCAGTAAGAACAGGAAGTTAGGACCTAGACCTGATGGATGGGTAGACAGTAAGAACAGGAAGTTAGGGACCTAGACCTGATGGATGGGTAGGCAGTAAGAACAGGAAGTTAGGACCTAAGCCTTATGGATGGGTAGGCAGTAAGAACAGGAAGTTAGGACCTAGACCTGATGGATGGGTAGACAGTAAGAACAGGAAGTTAGGGACCTAGACCTGATGGATGGGTAGGCAGTAAGAACAGGAAGTTAGGACCTAAACCTGATGGATGGGTAGGCAGTAAGAACAGGAAGTTAGGACCTAAACCTGATGGATGGGCACTAACAGGAAGTTTGTTTCCCTCCTCCAGCACCATGCCTGTCAGTGTTTTGTGTGTGTGTCAATGTGCATCCTGTTGGTTTTCCATGGATCAGTTCACAGTAATGTGAAGACCAGTATGGAGAAGACCAACATCCCCCATAATGTTTTACAGTTAAATAACCAACTCTCTGAGCCAACCTCTACACTCAGAGTAACCTGTTAACTTAACGTGACACATTTACATTGGGAACACCCCAGTTACACAGTGATGAGAACACACCACACACACACACACACACACACCACACACACACACCACACACACCACACACCACACACCACACACCACACACACACCACACACCACACACACACCACACACCACACACCACACACCACACACCACACACCACACACACACACACTCACCTTTTATATAGAAGGGCTTGTTTTGTATTGCATTCAGCCATAATACAGACCTTAACACAAGCAGCTAGACCAGGGGGACAGGATGTTCAGAAAGCTATAATGCCTCTTAATTGCCATAATATTTAGTTTTTCACATCTTCATACTATTTCAGGGCACTTTAAGTAGCTGAGCTTAGCCAGCCAAAATGAAATGGAGACTTTGTTCCAGTAGGTTTTGTAGTGAGACTGCCAGAGCAGGAGAATAGTTGGAGAGAAAACAGAATGCCTCCTAAATAGACCCATATATAGTGCTCTACTTTTGATCAGTGCCCCATAAGGAGAAGGGTGCCATTTTGGACACATACTGTGTCCCACACTATATTGCACTTACCCTCTGACTGTTAGTTTAGATATGTCCCACGTGAAACAATATTCCCTACATAGTGCACTACTGTAGATCCCAATGGACCCTGGTCAAGACTAATGAGCTATATAGTTATTAGGGTGTCATTTGTGATGCATACAGTGTGTAATAAGGCCCTGGGGTAGCCTGCCCGCTGACGCTATCTGACCAGTCAGCCCTGCTAGCTGAAACAACAAGCTGTGTTGTTAGGACTAGCCTGCCCGCTGACGCTATCTGACCAGTCAGCCCAGCTAGCTGAAACAACAAGCTGTGTTGTTAGGACTAGCCTGCCCGCTGACGCTATCTGACCAGTCAGCCCTGCTAGCTGAAACAACAAGCTGTGTTGTTAGGACTAGCCTGCCCGCTGACGCTATCTGACCAGTCAGCCCAGCTAGCTGAAACAACAAGCTGTGTTGTTAGGACTAGCCTGCCCGCTGACGCTATCTGACCAGTCAGCCCTGCTAGCTGAAACAACAAGCTGTGTTGTTAGGACTAGCCTGCCCGCTGACGCTATCTGACCAGTCAGCCCTGCTAGCTGAAACAACAAGCTGTGTTGTTAGGACTAGCCTGCCCGCTGACGCTATCTGACCAGTCAGCCCAGCTAGCTGAAACAACAAGCTGTGTTGTTAGGACTAGCCTGCCCGCTGATGCTATCTTACCAGTCAGCCCTGCTAGCTGAAACAACAAGCTGTGTTGTTAGGACTAGCCTGCCCGCTGATGCTATCTTACCAGTCAGCCCTGCTAGCTGAAACAACAAGCTGTGTTGTTAGGACTAGCCTGCCCGCTGATGCTATCTGACCAGTCAGCCCTGCTAGCTGAAACAACAAGCTGTGTTGTTAGGACTAGCCTGCCCGCTGATGCTATCTTACCAGTCAGCCCTGCTAGCTGAAACAACAAGCTGTGTTGTTAGGACTAGCCTGCCCGCTGACGCTATCTGACCAGTCAGCCCTGCTAGCTGAAACAACAAGCTGTGTTGTTAGGACTAGCCTGCCCGCTGATGCTATCTGACCAGTCAGCCCTGCTAGCTGAAACAACAAGCTGTGTTGTTAGGACTAGCCTGCCCGCTGATGCTATCTGACCAGTCAGCCCTGCTAGCTGAAACAACAAGCTGTGGCTACATGACGTCAATATGAACTGAACAGCCTCTGTAACGGAGTGGCCAGAGCCATTGATAAACAGGTCTAAACAGGGCCAGCTGGAGTTACAGTTACAGCAGTTAGTTATGATAGTATCTGTAATGCTACATTTACATCTTAAAAATGGACTTTGGTTTGTTGAATCAACGCTGACTGACCAGAAAGTTGAAAATGCTCCATGTAGATACTGAATCGACGCAGACTGACCAGAAAGTGAATCGATGCAGACTGACCTACTGTAGATATGGTTCTGCTTCAAACAACTATTTTGCCTCTTTCACTTATTTATTTAACAAGGCAAGTCATCACCCCAAACAACAAAGGAATTGGCTAACATACAGATCTGGCTAGGCCAAAACATGACACGTAGGAACTACGTTGTTGTCCTCATAAAGGTTACCTTAGCACTAACTCTTCAGTCTAACTACTGTTATCTTTCTGCCAAAAGACAAATAAGTTGGCTGAGCAAAAACACACAAAATATAAGAATGCCCTTTGTTCTTCTGTTGCAGTTAAATGGTTGTTCTAAGGCTGTTGAAGATAGATGTTTAGCTAAAGGCTCTTGAAGGTAGATGTTTAGCTAAAGGCTGTTGAAGGTAGATGTTTAGCTAGGTAGATGTTTAGCTAAAGACTGTTGAAGGTAGATGTTTAGCTAGGTAGATGTTTAGCTAAAGACTGTTGAAGGTAGATGTTTAGCTAAAGACTGTTGAAGGTAGATGTTTAGCTAAAGGCTGTTGAAGGTAGATGTTTAGCTAGGTAGATGTTTAGCTAAAGACTGTTGAAGGTAGATGTTTAGCTAAAGACTCTTGAAGGTAGATGTTTAGCTAAAGGCTGTTGAAGGTAGATGTTTAGCTAAAGGCTGTTGAAGGTAGATGTTTAGCTAAAGACTGTTGAAGGTAGATGTTTAGCTAGGTAGATGTTTAGCTAAAGACTGTTGAAGGTAGATGTTTAGCTAAAGACTGTTGAAGGTAGATGTTTAGCTAAAGACTGTTTAAGGTAGATGTTTAGCTAAAGACTGTTGAAGGTAGATGTTTAGCTAGGTAGATGTTTAGCTAAAGACTGTTTAAGGTAGATGTTTAGCTAAAGACTGTTGAAGGTAGATGTTTAGCTAAAGGATGTTGGTTGTACATGTAGTTAGAGGTTGACGTAAGGCCTCAGTCCTTTGTTGGTTGGTTGTAGTTGGAGACCTCTATCAGGTTGTGGTCTGGGTCTCTGAAGTAGAGAGATGTGATGGGTCCAACAGCGCCACTCCTCTCCACTGGACCCTCCTCTATCTCCACACCACACGCCTGCAGGTGACAGATATATAAGACAGTCACACAGGGACTTTCAGGACATGGCAGAACAGCATCCTACTAGAAGACAGCATGTCCATCCATATGGTTATGGTGGAGGACTGGAACAATGTAGTAGATAACTTGGAGGTGTAGCGGCTGTGTGTGTGTGTGTGTGTGTGTCACCTGTAGGTGTGTAGCTACAGCAGCCAGGGGGGTGAGGGTGATGAGACAGAGGTCAGCTGATCCTGAGGTGGGTCTCAAAGCCTTGGGTTCAAACTCCTGACCCACCTGGTGCAGGTTCAACTTCTGCTTCCCAAAACACAGCGCCTTCCGGTTACCCTGGGGTAAAGAAGAAGAGAGACTGGTCAAGGCTACCATCTGCTGGGGTTTAATAAGAGACTGGTCAAGGCTACCATCTGCTGGGGTTTAATAAGAGACTGGTCAAGGCTACCATCTGCTGGGGTTTAATAAGAGATACTGGTCAAGGCTACCATCTGCTGAGGTTTAATAAGAGAGACTGGTCAATGCTACCATCTGCTGAGGTTTAATAAGAGACTGTTCAATGCTACCATCTTCTGGGGTTTTAATAAGATACTGGTCAAGGCTACCATCTGCTGGGGTTTAATAAGAGAGACCGGTCAAGGCTACCATCTGCTGGGGTTTAATAAGAGACTGGTCAAGGCTACCATCTGCTGGGGTTTTAATAAGAGAGACTGGTCATGGCTACCATCTGCTGGGGTTTAATAAGAGAGACTGGTCAAGGCTACCATCTGCTGGGGTTTTAATAAGAGAGACTGGTCATGGCTACCATCTGCTGGGGTTTAATAAGAGAGACTGGTCAAGGCTACCATCTGCTGGGGTTTAATAAGAGACTGGTCAATGCTACCATCTGCTGGGGTTTTAATAAGAGAGACTGGTCAAGGCTACCATCTGCTGGGGTTTTAATAAGAGAGACTGGTCAAGGCTACCATCTGCTGGGGTTTAATAAGAGACTGGTCAAGGCTACCATCTGCTGGGGTTTTAATAAGAGAGACTGGTCAAGGCTACCATTTGCTGGGGTTTTAATAAGAGAGACTGGTCAAGGCTACCATCTGCTGGAGTTTTCCACGTGGTTACACAGTCCAGTTGGAGTGTATCTATGATTTATTTAATGACCTTGTTGGTTTTTAGCAAATCTATTGTGTTAACGACCACGGGCAGAACAGTAGAAAACGTTGACAACCTATGTTTTATCCAAAGTAGAATAATTAACGTCTCAGTAAAAGTGATCAATAGACTAATCATTGATTATGCAGTCTGTGTCAGTACTCAGAATGTACCTTAAAGGTGATGACCTCCATGCCCAGGACAGAGGAGTAGAAGGTGCAGGTGTCTGGAACACTCTTCACGGTCAACACAAGGTGGTCCAGGTGACTCACCTGTACAGGGCCGGAGCTCTTACATCTCACCCCCAACGACACCACGGGTAGCCCCCGCACCCCCAACACAGCCAGCCCACAGGGCCGGGGCTGTAGCTGGGACAACATGGCCAGAGACAGATGGGTGAATGTAGGTGTGCAAAAAAAAATCATGCATGTAAAGAAATATTCACATGAACGTGTAGACAGCGTCCCTACGTGGTCAAATGAAGTAGTACTATGATAAATTCAGCAAAAATCTGGGGTTAACTGTATTCGGGTAATTACGGTAAATCGGTCAACTGTAGCGGTGTCGTTTCTTAAAGTTGTAGAATTCGATATGAATTACACATTCTAAACAAAAGTTAGTAGCTTACAATTTAATACAGAAGTTGTACTGTAGACAACTACACATGCCCCTCGTTAATAAAAGTGTCTTCCAAAGACAAGGCACTATTCTGTAGGTCCGTTTTAGAACAGGTGACATTCGTTTCATTCTACAGGTCTTACCTGGCGGTAAATCCCTTGAAAACGCCCCAAGTGACAACCTAAAGTCCGGAGCGTCATCGTTCCTTTAGTAGAGTTGAAAAGAAATGGATGACATTCCACCCTTCACTTCCTTCTTATTGCCTTGACCAGAATACCGTAATTGCTAGAGTTTTTTGCCTACCACATAATTTCTTTAGCCTTTATTTAACCAGGGAAGTCAGTTAAGAACAAAAACGTATTTTACAATTACGGCCAACCCCGGCCAAATCCTCCCCTAACCCGTGCGACGCTGGGCCAATTTTGCGCCGCCACTATGGGACTCCCGATCATGGCCGGTTGTGATACAGCCCGGAATCGAACCAGTGTCTGTAGTTACGCCTCTAGCACTGAGACAGTCCATTAGATCGCTGAGACACTCGTGAGCAAAGTTACAACAGGTAGGTTAAAATATCAAAACAAACTCTGAACCAATGACATCAATTTGGGGACAGGTCGAAAAGCATTAAACATGTATGGCTAGTTAGATAGCTCGCTGTTCTGTTTTGTCCTGGGATATAAACATTGAGTTGTTATTTTACCTGAAATGCACAAGGTCCTCTACTCCGACAATTAATCCACACATAAAACGGTCAACCGAACCGTTTCTAGTCATCTCTCCTCCTTCCAGGCTTTTTCATCTTTGAACTTATATGGTGATTGGCATCTAAACATTCATTGTATTACCACAATGACCGGCAACAATGTTTAACAAAGTTCGTCTTTCAATCACCCACGTGGGTATAACCAATGAGGAGATGAGCAATTAGTTCCCGGGCAGTGGTCTAGCTTAGTTTAGTTATAAACATATTCGGTGGGAATGCCCTGACACGCATAGGCCATATCACTGTAAATGTCGCACGGCCAATGTAGAATGCAGATATCTGATTGACCATGCAATGAGTTTCATGCTGCATTCATAACCAAGTGGGAAGGTGGTATTTATCACATGTATAATACACAGTGCCTTCAGAAAGTATTCAGACCCCTTGACTTTTTCCTCATTTTGTTTGGTTACAGCCTTGTTCTAAAAGACATTCAATTGTCGTCCCCCATCTACACAATACCGCATAACGACAAAGTAAAAACAAGTTCAGAATTATAGTTTAATTTTTTTACGAATATATGACATTTACCTATGTATTCAGACCCTTTACTCAGTACTTTGGCAGCGATCGAGTTTTCTTGGTTATGACGCTATGAGCTTGGCACACCTGTATTTGGGGAGTTTCTCCCATTCTTCTCTGCAGATCCTCTCAAGCTCTTGTCAGGTTGGATGGGGAGCGTTGCTGCACAGCTATTTTCAGGTCTCTCCAGAGACGTTCAATCGGGATCAAGTCCGGGGTCTGGCTGGGCCTCTCATAGACATACAGAGACAAGTCCCGAAGCCACTCCTGTGTTGTCTTGGCTGCGTGATCAGGGTCATTGTCCTGATGGAAGGTGAACCTTCACCCCAGTCTGAGGTCTGGAGCGATCTGGAGTAGGTTTCCATCAAGGATCTCTCTGTACTTTGCTCCGCTCATCTTTGCCTCGATCCTGACTAGTCTCCCAGTCCCTGCCACTGAAAAACATCCCCACAGCATGATGCTGCCACCACCATGCTTCACCTTAGGGATGGTGCCACCACCATGCTTCACCTTAGGGATGGTGCCACCACCATGCTTCACCGTAGGGATGGTGCCACCACCATGCTTCACCGTAGGGATGGTGCCACCACCATGCTTCACCGTAGGGATGGTGCCACCACCATGCTTCACCTTAGGGATGGTGCCACCACCATGCTTCACCTTAGGGATGGTGCCACCACCATGCTTCACCGTAGGGATGCTGCCACCACCATGCTTCACCGTAGGGATGGTGCCACCACCATGCTTCACCTTAGGGATGGTGCCACCACCATGCTTCACCGTAGGGATGCTGCCACCACCATGCTTCACCGTAGGGATGGTGCCACCACCATGCTTCACCGTAGGGATGGTGCCACCACCATGCTTCACCGTAGGGATGGTGCCACCACCATGCTTCACCGTAGGGATGGTGCCACCACCATGCTTCACCGTAGGGATGGTGCCACCACCATGCTTCACCGTAGGGATGGTGCCACCACCATGCTTCACCGTAGGGATGGTGCCACCACCATGCTTCACCGTAGGGATGGTGCCACCACCATGCTTCACCGTAGGGATGGTGCCACCACCATGCTTCACCTTAGGGATGGTGCCACCACCATGCTTCACCTTAGGGATGCTGCCACCACCATGCTTCACCGTAGGGATGCTGCCACCACCATGCTTCACCTTAGGGATGGTGCCACCACCATGCTTCACCGTAGGGATGGTGCCACCACCATGCTTCACCGTAGGGATGGTGCCACGTTTTTTTTTACAGATGTGATGCTTAATATTCAGGCCAATGTTCAATCCTGGTTTCATCAGACCAGAGAATCTTGTTTCTCATGGTCTGAGTCTTTAGGAGCCTTTTGGCAAACTCCAAGTGGGCTGTCATGTGACTTACTGAGGAGTGGCTTCCGTCTGGCCACTCTACCATAAAGGCCTGATTGGTGGAGTGCTGCAGAGATGGTTGCCCTTCTGAAGGTTCTCCCATCTCGACAGAGGAACTCTAGAGCTCTGTCAGAGTGACCATCAAGTTCTTGGTCACATCCCTGACCAAGGCCCTTCTCCCCCGATTGCTAAGTTTGGCCTGATGGCCAGCTCTAGGAAGTCTTGGTGGTTCCAAACATCTTCCATTTAAGAATGATTGAGGCCACTGTATTCTTGGGGACCTTCAATGCTGCAGAAATGTTTTGGCACGCTTCCCCAGATCTATCTCAACACAATCCTGTCTCGGAGCGCTACAGACAATTCCTTTGACCTCATGGCTTGGTTTTTGCTCTGACATGCACTGTCAACTGTGGGACCTTATGTAGACAGGTGTGTGCCTTTCCAAATCATGTCCAATCAATTGAACTTACCACAGGTGGACTCCAATCAAGTTGTAGAAACATCTCAAGGATGATCAATGGAAACAGGATACACCTGAGCTCAATTTCGAGTCTCATAGCAAAGGGTCTGAATACTTGTGAAAAAAATGTCTTAAAACCTGTTTTTGCTTTGTCATTACGGGGTATTGTGGGGAGGCAGGGTAGCCTAGTGGTTAGAGCGTTGGACTCGTAACCGAAAGTTTGCAAGTTCAAATCCCCGAGCTGACAAGGTACAAATCTGTCGTTCTGCCCCTGAACAGGCAGTTAACCCACTGTTCCTAGGCCGTCATTGAAAATAAGAATTTGATCTTAACTGCCTTGTTAAAAAAAGGTAATAAATTATGGGGTATTGTGATGTCATTACAGGGGTATTGTGATGTCATTATGTAGATTGCTGAGGAAATATTTCTATTGCATCCATTTTAGAACAAGGCGTAACGTGACAAAATGTGTAAAAAGTCAAGGGGTCTGAATACTTTCCAAATGCACTGTATTTCATGATAGAGAGGTGCCCTTTGTGGACATACGGATATTAAACTACAGCCTGTTAAATTACAGAACTGGCCTGTGACCCAAACAAACTATTCCCTTTATTGTGCAAAAGTAAGTCACTATAGGGAATAGGGAACGGTTTGGGACCAATGCAACATAGTGCAGTAGGAGGCCTTGATGAAGACAGCCAGGTTAGTAAGACAGAAAGTCAGAAAGACACAATACAGTTAATTTACAACTGGTCATTATCAACAATAACAGAGCTTCAACCACCCAAAACTTTATTTGTACAGGGAGGAGGTAATGACGGCAACCGTGAGAACACATGGAACCTATAGAATGTGATGTCATCATGGCATGGAACACTGCCTCCCTCTGTGTGAACAGCCAACCTACAGCATCCTACAGGCCCACCGCTCGACAAGAAAGAGCGCTATATCAGAATGTACAGAAAGAACCAAGCTCAAGAAAATAAAAAGATTAACACATTTTTAAAAGGGAACAAGTCTTCGTTTTAACTGTGAATATTCAGTCTACAATATTTTAGAAATAATAATATACAAGTTGAGAATATTACACTTCTTCAGTTTTCCCACTCTGTAGTTATTGCACTGGTGTTCCAGATATGAAGATGTCTCTTGGTGGTAGAAGTTCTAGGCCAAAACACAGGACAGAGGCAGCAGCCTGGCCGGGGTCTAACCTGGCCGGGGTCTAACCTGGCTTGGCTTTAACCTGGCCTGGCTTTAACCTGGCCGGGGTCTAACCTGGCCTGGCTTTAACCTGGCCGGGGTCTAACCTGGCCGGGGTCTAACCTGGCCTGGCTTTAACCTGGCCGGGGTCTAACCTGGCTTGGCTTTAACCTGGCCTGGCTTTAACCTGGCCGGGGTCTAACCTGGCCGGGGTCTAACCTGGCCGGGGTCTAACCTGGCCGGGGTCTAACCTGGCCTGAGTCTAACCTGGCCTGGGTCTAACCTGGCCTGGCCGGGGTTTAACCTGGCCGGGGTTTAACCTGGCCTGGCCTGGGTTTAACCTGGCCTGGCCGGGGTTTAACCTGGCCTGGCTTTAACCTGGCCTGGCCGGGGTCTAACCTGGCCTGAGTCTAACCTGGCCTGGCCGGGGTTTAACCTGGCCTGGGTTAGACACGGGGCTTAACCCTGGCCCGGCAGGGGTCTAAATCCAGATCCTTCATGCAACACCACATGGAACCCATAAATGTGATTCGGGCACTATCCCCGATATAGAGCAGTACTTCTGACTAGAGTCCTATGGGTAGTGCACTATTTAGAGATAGGGTGGTGAATACGGAGCCATAATGCAGCCGTCTGTTGACTTCCTGGTCATATGGTAGCAGAAGCAACAGGTTGTCATAGTGACAGGGTTAGGATCATAAGGAGGTTGTCATTATCATTCAGGGCCCGTATCCATAAAGTGTCCCAGAGTAGGAGTGATAATCTAGGATCAGTTGGCCCTTTTAGGTCATAATGAATAATATTATATGGACTGATCCTAGACCCCCACTGACGGACTGATCCTAGACCCCCACTGACGGACTGATCCTAGACCCCCACTGACGGACTGATCCTAGACCCCCACTGACGGACTGATCCTAGACCCCCACTGACGGACTGATCCTAGACCCCCACTGACGGACTGATCCTAGACCCCCAACGACAGACTGATCCTAGATCCCCACTGATACTGTGATATGCTTTGTGTACACAGGCCAGGTCATGATGAAACACTGTCAGAGGGCAGAAATAGAAAATGCTTCATGTGATGGGCTAGAGTTAGACTACATACGAGCATCAGTTAACAGATCCCTACATCCCATCTCAACAACGGTTCAACACAATTCATAATCAATAATCAGTACTATTGATTCCGATGTCCTGAATATGATGCAATAACGAGTCCAAATAAACGGATAGAATTCCCAACGGAATCCAAGTCCGTCACATCTTGTTCTCCCCATTAAAGCCTGTACAACATTCTACAGTTTTAACTTAAAAACTAATTCAGCAAGCTTTGACACACTGACAGTCTGTGAGCCGTTCCAGAGTATTGATAAATGCAGTTAAGTCTTTCAGGTGGAGAGCAGGGTCAGGTGGGGACAGTGGAGTCCCTTTTGGGGTAAGACAGGTAGGGGAGAGTGGGGTCTGTTAGCCAACAGGGGACAGTTGCATCTCTTTCTCACGTCTCTTCCTACAGAGTCTATGAGGACATCACCTTACTTCCTTCCTGTCAGTCTCTCTGTCTTGTCTGTCTGTCCAAACACCAGCATGTCAGTTGGATAAAAGTCAGTGATGGCTTAAGAATGAAAACATGAACAACGTAAGTGGTCTGACTAGGAGAAAGGCCTGCAGAACTGACACTGTGTTATATACTGTCTGCCTGGAGCACCGCTGACCCCTGACCTCCAGCTCTCCAAGTTAGACCACACTCTCCCGGTTAGCAGACACCAACACGGCCCTGCGGCAGATAGGACAGGTGGAGTTCTCAGACAGCCAGCGGTCGATACAGTGAACATGGTACTCATGAGAACAGGGCAACTTCCTCAACTTGTTCCCCTCAGCATACTCTGTGATACACACACTGCAGGTCTTCAGAGCATCACTCTCCCCAAAGTTCCTGGTGGAGAGGTTGTCGATCTGCTCCTTGGTGAGTCCTCTGGGCTGTTCCTCATCCTCATCATTCAGGAGGAAGAAGTGAGCAAGGCGGAGGAAGGGTAGTGACCCTGGTTCCTCCAGACTGATGGGGGCACGGGGCCGAGCTCGACCCTCCCTGGGGGTGCCCCCCACCCCTAAACCTATCCCGGGGGACAGACCTAGACCCATCCCGTCCTCCCCCTCCCTCTCCTCTGTCCTTGCCTCCCCGACTCCTCCAATACTATGCCCGCTCACTGAGACAGGAGGCTCCGCCCCCTCCGCCATGCCGGCTACTCCCCCTTCGGGAGTATTGAGCGCCTCGGCCAGGTCGGCAGCGCCAGTGGGGTTACCACCGCCACGGTTTGAGTCCGAGGAGTCAGAGTCTGAGTCCATGAAGTAGCTGAGCTCTCCGAAGCCGGTCATGATCTGTCGTATCATGGTCTGCAGAGCCATGGAGGTGGCCTCTCCCAACCCTGCATCACTGATCCTCCTGATGGGGATCCTGATGGTGCTGACGTACGTCCTCACACCCGCACGCTCGGACCGGGAGAAGGTCCTGCGGAACCCCCCCCTCTCACTCTCGTACAGGAAGGTGTTGTTGGAGTTCTGGGAGCGTGAGCGGGTTCTGTTAGCAATGCTGTCCCTCTGGCGGTACTCACCTGGACGAACACGACGCACCTGCAGGTCCAGCATGATGGTGGGGGGACGTCGCCCTGCTGCTCCCTCCCCGCCCGCGGCCTCTCCCTCCTGGGGTGGGGTGGTACCGGGCTCTGGGGCGTTCCCAGAACCTGTGTCAGACCCTGTTCCGGCTGACTGGGCCTCGTACTCTGTGGTGCTTTGCCGGGACAGAACATGCTGTCGAGTCCGTGAGCTTCCCTCTGCGGGTGCCTGGGTGGCGGGGCTGTGTGAGGTGGCTGAGGTGGGGACGTGGCGGGGGAGTCGGTCCAGGGTGAGGGGGGAACGACTTCGTGTGGTGCGAGCCCTGGTCCGGCGCTGCTCAGGGCTACGGCTGCGGGCTCGTCTCTGGCCCCGTCGCGGAGGCTCCTCAGGGGGCGGGCTAGGAGGGGCAGGGGCGGCTGGAGGGGCCTGCACCAGGGGACTGGCTGGTCTGGAGACAGGAGGGGTGGGGGTGACAGGGCTGGGCGGCTGTGGGACTACCTCTACTACTAACTCTGGGACCATCTCTGCTTCTACTTCAGCCTCTGGCTCAGCTTCTACTTCAGCCTCTGGCTCAGCTTCTACTACAGCTTCTACTTCAGCCTCTGGCTCAGCTTCTACTTCAGCCTCTGGCTCAGCTTCTACTTCAGCCTCTGGCTCAGCTTCTACTTCAGCCTCTGGCTCAGCTTCTACTTCAGCCTCTGGCTCAGCTTCTACTTCAGCCTCTGGCTCAGCTTCTACTTCAGCCTCTGGCTCAGCTTCTACTTCAGCCTCTGGCTCAGCTTCTACTTCAGCCTCTGGCTCAGCTTCTACTTCAGCCGCTGGCTCAGCTTCTACTTCAGCCTCTGGCTCAGCCTCTACTTCAGCCTCTGGCTCAGCTTCTACTTCAGCCTCTGGCTCCATCTCCGCTTCTGGTTCCACTATGACAGCCATCTCCTCCACAACTGGTTCCTCCAGCACCTCTCCTGTCTCCATGGGCACCTCCGTCCCCGCCTCAGGCTGGACCTCCACCCCATTGCCAGGTGCTCTAGTTGGGGCCTCCTCCTGCGCCTCGGCCTCCCCCTCCGCGCGGGCCTGCTGCTCAGCCAGGTTACGGTTAACGTTGATCTCCAGACTGAACCGGAAGTCTCCGCTGTTTGGGTTGGTCCGGCTCACCGCCCGCCATGACTGGTTGCCTCGGTGACCACTGCGGGTGGTGTTGCCTGTCCGCCTGACGGTGTTCAGCCAATCCAAGAGGGTGTCGCCGTTAGACGGGTCCTCTGGACCTTCTGCCAGTTCTAATGGAAGACAGAACATATCAACATTCTAATGGTTTGCAGTGACGGTCATAATGTCACCATTAAAGAAAACATCTTTAAAAGCAGCCAACTTTTAATTTCGGCTTGAAAGACATAATGAAAAGTACAGAGGAGCCTTACCTCCTGTAGCTTCTCCAGTCTCACTGGTGTTGATGCTAGGCTGCTGCTGCTCTGGTCCATCCTTAATCTGCTGCAGCCGACTCAACAACTCCTCTGCTGTGATCTCACCTAGGAGGGATGAAACTACAACTCAGTACACCGACACTGGCTCTAACTGCCTTCATTTACTACTGGAAATACCCAAGTATTTGCCCATAAAGCTGTAGTTTGTCTCCTGGTTACACAGCAACAGGACAGTACTGAGAACCACCAGACTTACCAGGACAGGCCCTGTCCTCTCACTGCTCTCCCCAGGAAAGGTGTTCCACTAGCGGATGCTCCAAACATACTGCCCACCCCACTGACCTGGATGTGGCATGATAAGAAAAACTCAAACCTGAGACAACAACCTTCGATAGCCAATCTAAAAAACTGACCGAAAATGTAATTCAACCCCGTCTGCAGTAGAGAAATAAAGCTCTAAATCAAAAAGAACGCAAAGACATTAACTTTTTAAATGAGATAGAAAACTCATGTCTACAATGCTCTGTTAACCCCCATATGTATTACAGTTACCTGGGGTACCCAGCAGGTTGTTGTCTAATGAGGTGTGTTAGTGGTTTATAACAGGTGAATTAAAATAGAGTCAGTTACCTGGGGTACCCAGCAGGTTGTTGTCTAATGAGGTGTGTTAGTGGTTTATAACAGGTGAATTAAAATAGAGTCAGTTACCTGGGGTACCCAGCAGGTTGTTGTCTAATGAGGTGTGTTAGTGGTTTATAACAGGTGAATTAAAGGAGTCAGTTACCTGGGGTACCCAGCAGGTTGTTGTCTAATGAGGTGTGTTAGTGGTTTATAACAGGTGAATTAAAGTAGAGTCAGTTACCTGGGGTACCCAGCAGGTTGTTGTCTAATGAGGTGTGTTAGTGGTTTATAACAGGTGAATTAAAGTAGAGTAAGTTACCTGGGGTACCCAGCAGGTTGTTGTCTAATGAGGTGTGTTAGTGGTTTATAACAGGTGAATTAAAGTAGAGTCAGTTACCTGGGGTACCCAGCAGGTTGTTGTCTAATGAGGTGTGTTAGTGGTTTATAACAGGTGAATTAAAGTAGAGTCAGTTACCTGGGGTACCCAGCAGGTTGTTGTCTAATGAGGTGTGTTAGTGGTTTATAACAGGTGAATTAAAGTAGAGTCAGTTACCTGGGGTACCCAGCAGGTTGTTGTCTAATGAGGTGTGTTAGTGGTTTATAACAGGTGAATTAAAGTAGAGTCAGTTACCTGGGGTACCCAGCAGGTTGTTGTCTAATGAGGTGTGTTAGTGGTTTATAACAGGTGAATTAAAGTAGAGTCAGTTACCTGGGGTACCCAGCAGGTTGTTGTCTAATGAGGTGTGTTAGTGGTTTATAACAGGTGAATTAAAGGAGTCAGTTACCTGGGGTACCCAGCAGGTTGTTGTCTAATGAGGTGTGTTAGTGGTTTATAACAGGTGAATTAAAGGAGTCAGTTACCTGGGGTACCCAGCAGGTTGTTGTCTAATGAGGTGTGTTAGTGGTTTATAACAGGTGAATTAAAGGAGTCAGTTACCTGGGGTACCCAGCAGGTTGTTGTCTAATGAGGTGTGTTAGTGGTTTATAACAGGTGAATTAAAGTAGAGTCAGTTACCTGGGGTACCCAGCAGGTTGTTGTCTAATGAGGTGTGTTAGTGGTTTATAACAGGTGAATTAAAGGAGAGTCAGTTACCTGGGGTACCCAGCAGGTTGTTGTCTAATGAGGTGTGTTAGTGGTTTATAACAGGTGAATTAAAGTAGAGTCAGTTACCTGGGGTACCCAGCAGGTTGTCTAATGAGGTGTGTTAGTGGTTTATAACAGGTGAATTAAAGGAGAGTCAGTTACCTGGGGTACCCAGCAGGTTGTTGTCTCTCATCAGCCGGTAGTCTGCCTCACTCAGGTTGTTGACAAACTGGTAGAAGGCCTCCTCCCGGTCTAGCCGGTCCCGTTGCCGCCTGCGCTGAGCCTCTGGTTGGTCACTGGCGCCCGGCTCGGAACTGTCGGAGCCCTCCATCGGGTGTCGAAGGGAGAGAAGCTGGAGATAAACGCTGTCTATCGCTGAGTCACCACGATCCAGCTGCTAGGGATAATCAATCAAATGTGATCAATCAAAATGTATTTTTACATCAGCAGTTGTCAAAATGTGCCTTTACAGTAGCCTGGCCTAGAACCCAATGAGCAAGCCAGGTAGAGCCAGGAAAAAGTCCCTAGAAGGAAGAAACCTCGAGAAGAAGCAGGCTGAGAGAAGTAGACCATCGCCATCCTCTTCTGGCTGTACCGGGTCGACAATAGAAATACCTAGCTGCATCTTCGACACACTGACACAGTCAGCAGGTGGGGAAGACCACAGACAGGTGATCTGATTTATGACATGCAGCACATTAATAAAACACACATATTTTGATGTTATTGACCAGGACTAAATGACATCAACAAATAGCAGAAAGCAGGTTAACTAGCCAGCTTATTAGCTACTAAGTTAGCTAGCGTTCAATAAACTATAGTTATTAATAAGGACGTTTCCGATATCAAGGAAAATCTTTCCTGGCTTGGTGGGCATCGTTTACTCTGATGCAACAACGTCTCCTCCTTTAAAAAAGCATTATCCTAACGGAGTCCCGTGTTTTGATGATAATAATAATAAGCAGCAGCTAACCAGTCAGACCAA
The DNA here is from genome assembly GCF_002021735.2 of Oncorhynchus kisutch. Taxonomy (NCBI): domain Eukaryota; kingdom Metazoa; phylum Chordata; class Actinopteri; order Salmoniformes; family Salmonidae; genus Oncorhynchus; species Oncorhynchus kisutch. Next base: position 1,354,403 of record NC_034188.2, read on the forward strand.
AGTCGACAAAAACAAAATGGAATCTGGGGAGCTAACCATTAGCATGCTAGCTAACACCCTTAGCATCTGGCTGGAAATGGCATCTGAAAGATGGAGAAAACAGCTCGTGTTAACTCAGCTAGCTAACGATATACTAACAACATTATTTTTTATGATTTCAAGTTGTCAATACTAAATGTAGCTATCTAGTTAAGACATTCGTCTGGCCAACAGACCATTTAATAACATTGGCTAACAGGCTAAGGAGAAAACGTTTAAACTTGCAGTCATCAGCACTTCGGATGCCTTTTGTGGAAAAGGTTAAATATAGACATCCATTTACACACAAAATTATATGATTAAGTTGTTCTTCTATACACGAAACGTTTTTAGCGACTTTACGTTGTTTTTGCTGTTCATAACTGGCTAGCCAACTATTAAGTAAATGAATGAATACCTGGAAACAATGTTAACTACCTACCTGACATATTGTCACCAACACGAAACGAAGCCAGTAAATCAACGCTCATCTAACCTACCCACCTATCTATCTAGGTGATGAAGCTAGTCAGTTAGCTAGGTGGCGAAGCTAGTCAGTTAGCTAGGTGCCGAAGCTAGTCAGTTAGCTAGGTGCCGAAGCTAGTCAGTTAGCTAGGTGGCGAAGCTAGTCAGTTAGCTAGGTGCCGAAGCTAGTCAGTTAGCTAGGTGCCGAAGCTAGTCAGTTAGCTAGGTGACGAAGCTAGTCAGTTAGCTAGGTGACGAAAGCTAGTAAATTAGCTAGGTGATGAAGCAAGTCAGTTAGCTAGGTGATGAAGCTAGTCAGTTAGCTAGGTGATGAAGCTAGTCAGTTAGCTAGGTGATGAAAATAGTCAGTTAGCTAGGTGATGAAGCTAGTCAGTTAGCTAGGTGATGAAGCTAGTCAGTTAGCTAGGTGATGAAGCTAGTCAGTTAGCTAGGTGATGAAGCTAGTCAGTTAGCTAGGTGATGAAGCTAGTCAGTTAGCTAGGTGATGAAGCTAGTCAGTTAGCTAGGTGATGAAGCTAGTCAGTTAGCCAACACCTTCCCGAAGTTAAGAGTTTTAGCTGCTTGCTAAAGCGCCAGCTAGCTAACATGTTAGCACAATTTAACAGCCCACTTTATATCTAGTTAACAACATTTAAATATGTCATACATTCACAGTACCTGTCTTGTATTTGTGTCGTTATTCGTTATCTTGGACTTTGGTCGTTTTATTCTAACAAATCCGCTTGAATAGTTGGGTACGGTCTTAGGATTCCATTTTCTCCATCATTGTACAGAGATCTTCCGGAAACTGGGGGAGCATGAAACGGAAGTTTGTTTTTGGTCTGTACTTTGACTGCAGCGCAATGCTGTGGTGAGAGGTGGAATTGTCAAAAAGCAGATAAATTATTGCATGCAACATTAAAGGTGTAATAATAAATGTAAAATCAATATGACCAATCTGTAGCTACTGCTACTACAATTAGTCTGGGTGGCCATTTGATTAGATGTTCAGGAGTCTTATGGCTTGAGGGGTAGAAGCTGTTTAGAAACCTCTTGGACCTAGACTTGGCGCTCCGGTACTGCTTGCCGTGCGGTAGCAGAGAGAACAGTCTATGACTGGGGTGGCTGGGTTGGTTATGTAGGCTTCTTCTAACCCATCGCTTTCTACTACATATAAGAATGCGATTAAATGATATCTTTACATAAAAAAATCAAAGTCTATCACAATTACAGTCATTACAATAAATGTTATAACCCTTGATCTTCAAAAATAGGCCTTGGAAGTATGGATGTATAGATTAGCTAAATTGTTTTATCTTATTAGCCAGCCCTACTGTGTTGTTTATGATTTTATTGTCATGTTGATAAATAAATGCTGCGCTCATGGAATGGCATGCTTTGAGCACTACTGAAAAGGGCTATTTACATGTGAAAAATGAATGTCATATTCTGCATTTGCTACAGGCCTCTTGTTTACCTTTTAGTTGGTGACATATTGATATATTGATAATATGCAGCTGTTTAAAGTGCAAATCTACAGATGAAACAATAACCAAACGGACCCCCAGCCTCTGTTTTGGTAAAACGCTGAGGGATGGGCCTGGAGAAATGGAACCACTCTCAGATGAATAGACAGAGCTATGGATGCAAGGACTGACCATCCATGATATCAACATATTATTTTAACCATGTTATGAGGCTATACAGTGTTTGTTTACATTTACAATGTTAAAAACATTGGAGAAAAACAAGCTTATATGTTGGGTTCTCATGGAGTGTGACAGTTGAACTAAGCTCATGGGGCATTTATAAGTTATATTCTTCAACAATCAATGAATATATATAATTTATAAGTCCATAAATGGATGTAGCAACTACAGATTTCCCCTTTAATTAATCCTCTACGGGATCGGTGTCCCGGGACGGTTGAACTAACGAGCACTAATGTGATTAACATAATGTTGTAACAGGACATAGACATGTCTTATATGGGCAGAAAGCTTCAATTCCTGTTAATCTGCACTGTCCAATTAACAGTAGCTTTTACAGTGAACAAAACCATGCTATTGTTTGAGGAGAGTGGACAACAACAAAACACTTTTATCACAGCAACTGGTTTGATACATTCACCTCTGGAGGTAAATAATGTACTTACATTCAGTAATCTGGCTCTGATTTGTCATCCTCAGGGTCCCAAATATAAAAGGTAACATAGTTTTGTTTGATAAAATCCATTTTTATATATCAAATGTAGGAACTGGGTTCTACAGTTTGACCCCACTGCTATCTCTGGCTACACACCCACCCCACCTGGCCATCTAGATGTGTGAAGGTTGGTGTAATTTGTGTATGGAAGGCTATGTTGGTGTAATTTATGTAGGGAAGCTAATGATCCATAATGTATGACATTCCTGGGAGTGTGTTTTTAAAATTTTATTTAACTAGGCAAATCAGTTAATAACAAATTCTTATTTTCAATGACAGCCTAGGTACGGTGGGTTAACACCTAGGTACGGTGGGTTAACACCTAGGTACGGTGGGTTAACACCTAGGTACGGTGGGTTAACACCTAGGTACGGTGGATTAACACCTAGGTACGGTGGGTTAACACCTAGGTACGGTGGGTTAACACCTAGGTACGGTGGATTAACACCTAGGTACGGTGGGTTAACACCTAGGTACGGTGGGTTAACACCTAGGTACGGTGGATTAACACCTAGGTACGGTGGGTTAACACCTAGGTGCGGTGGGTTAACACCTAGGTACGGTGGATTAACACCTAGGTACGGTGGGTTAACACCTAGGTACGGTGGGTTAACACCTAGGTACTGTGGGTTAACACCTAGGTACGGTGGGTTAACACCTAGGTACGGTGGGTTAACACCTAGGTACGGTGGATTAACACCTAGGTACGGTGGGTTAACACCTAGGTACGGTGGGTTAACACCTAGGTACGGTGGGTTAACACCTAGGTACGGTGGGTTAACACCTAGGTACGGTGGGTTAACACCTATGTACGGTGGATTAACACCTAGGTACGGTGGGTTAACACCTAGGTACGGTGGGTTAACACCTAGGTACGGTGGGTTAACACCTACGTACGGTGGATTAACACCTAGGTACGGTGGATTAACACCTAGGTACGGTGGATTAACACCTAGGTACGGTGGGTTAACACCTAGGTACGGTGGGTTAACACCTAGGTACGGTGGGTTAACACCTAGGTACGGTGGATTAACACCTAGGTACGGTGGATTAACACCTAGGTACGGTGGATTAACACCTAGGTACGGTGGATTAACACCTAGGTACGGTGGGTTAACACCTAGGTACGGTGGGTTAACACCTAGGTACGGTGGATTAACACCTAGGTACGGTGGATTAACACCTAGGTACGGTGGGTTAACACCTATGTACGGTGGATATGCATATTGTTGATAGCATTTGAAAGGAAAGACTTTGAAGTGTGTGGAAATGTGAAATTAATGTCTGCCTTGTTTCGGGGCAGAAGGACAGATTTCTACCTCATCAGCTCAGGAATTCGATCTGGCATCCTTTCAGTTTTTAGTCCAATGCTCTAACCACTAGGCTACCTGCCACCCCAAAATGTGTAAACTTACATTTTTTATTACCATATCATTTGGCACATTTGGGAAGACTTGATTTTTATTTATTTATTTATTTATTTATTTTACCTTTATTTAACCAGGTAGGCAAGTTGAGAACAAGTTCTCATTTACAATTGCGACCTGGCCAAGATAAAGCAAAGCAGTTCAACAGATAAAACGACACAGAGTTACACATGGAGTAAAAACAAACATACAGTCAATAATGCAGTGATACAAAATATTGTCCAGTATTGCAATGCTTCACTGGATCAATCTGAAACTTTGCACATACACTGCTGCCATCTAGTGGCCGAAATCTAAATTGAGCCTAAACTGCAACATTATATTATGGCCTTTCTCTTGCATTTCAAAGATTGAAAATCCATGTTTTTTGTTTGTATTATCTTCTACCAGATCTAATGTGTTATATTCTTCTACATTAATTTCACATTTCCACAAACTTCAAAGTGTTTCCTTTCAAATGGTATCAAAAATATGCATATCCTTGCTTCAGGTCCTGAGCTATAGGCAGTTAGATTTGGGTATGTTATTTTAGGTGAAAATTGAAGAAAAAAAGTGTTCGATTTTTAAAGTGTGTGAGTTTGAGCATGTCTCCATTAGGCCTATGGATATTTTTTTTTATCATCATGAATTAGATTGAGCAATAAAAGCCCCACTGTTATTCCATAGTCTGGGATCCACACTATGCAGCTGTTATTCCATAGTCTGGGATCCACACTATGCAGCTGTTATTCTATAGTCTGGGATCCACACTATACAGCTGTTATTCCATAGGCTGGGATCCACACTATGCAGCTGTTATTCCATAGTCTGGGATCCACACTATGCAGCTGTTATTCCATAGGCTGGGATCCACACTATGCAGCTGTTATTCCATAGTCTGGGATCCACACTATGCAGCTGTTATTCCATAGGCTGGGATCCACACTATGCAGCTGTTATTCCATAGTCTGGGATCCACACTATGCAGCTGTTGCAACAACGCATTTTTCACTGGCTGTCCATTAGTTTCAAAAACAAGGATTGATAGGCAGCTTAAACTTCTTGATTTCAACCATTATTGTGTTCAAATACACATTTAGATTTGTGAACACCCATCCACAACAACCACAACAACCACAGTCCACAAGGAGCAAATAGCTAAATGAGAGAGCAGCAGTGTGATTCACATCAATGTGCTATGTAGATATCAATAGTAAGTGATATCCGTATCACCTTAGACTACACCACTGCTGTCATCCTGTGGCGGCAGGGTAGCCTAGTGGTTAAAGCGTTGGACTAGTCACCGGAAGTTTGCAAGTTCAAACCCCCGAGTTGACAAAATACAAATCTGTCATTCTGCCCCTGAACAGGCAGTTAACCCATCATTGAAAATATGATTTTTTTCATAACTGATTTGCCTAAAGGTAAAATAAAAAAGAAATCCTTATCTCAAAGCGTTTATTCAAGTTGGATAATATTTGGATGCTGACAGCAGTCGCACCATTGGAAGACAGTAGCCTATGAAAGCCTATTCCTGCCCTTTTCCCGCGATCCATTAAACACATTTGGTGTGTCATCATAGTGGAAGAAACTTAAACTCTCGCCTTTTTTCAATGCTGATTTGAATGTCAATCAGAAAACAGAGTAGTGTCTCAGATTTTTTTTTCTGAATTTGAAAGTAATCCTCGAAGTAATCATCTAGTTTTTCAAAAGTAAAACATAAATAGAAAATATCTACAATCTGGTTACAATATTTTTGCTGGTAACGTAACGGATTACAGTTACCGTTTTTTTGGTAATCCATTACTCCCCAACCTTGAATAGGAACCATCCAATTGGCCAGCTTTCCGGGCCCTCCGGGAAGGCAGATACGATACGGATATCACTTATTACTGATATCTCATAGAGCATTGGTGTGAATCACACTGCTGCTCTCTCATTTAGTTATTTGCTCCTTACGAATTGCGGTTGTTGTTGATGGCTGTTCACAAATCTAAATGTGTATTTGAACCCGATGATTGTATTCAACTAGTATGAATACCTGTAACTGATCTGGTGTGATGATGTGATGGCATACTAATTTATACTAACTAAAGATCAATGTATAGCTGTTAGACACCAACCCCCTTCACTGAGTCTACCATTCTGCTCCCCTGTCTGCTACGGAACAGAAACAAAGCAGCTGACAATATGAGAGAAGATATGTTGTTTATGTTTTGGCCGCCTCTATCTCCAGCTCCAACTAAACAGGAAACCAGGAAGACGTGTTGCAGTCAATCAGTCAGCCACCACACTGCAACACCCACCGCAGGGCCAGCAGTAGAGCAACATCAGCCAGCTAGCAGCAGGAACACAGTAGAGCAACGTCAGCCAGCTAGCAGCAGGACCACAGTAGAGCAACGTCAGCCAGCTAGCAGCAGGACCACAGTAGAGCAACGTCAGCCAGCTAGCAGCACGACCACAGTAGAGCAACGTCAGCCAGCTAGCAGCAGGACCACAGTAGAGCAACGTCAGCCAGCTAGCAGCAGGACCACAGTAGAGCAACGTCAGCCAGCTAGCAGCAGGACCACAGTAGAGCAACGTCAGCCAGCTAGCAGCAGGACCACAGTAGAGCAACATCAGCCAGCTAGCAGCAGGACCACAGTAGAGCAACGTCAGCCAGCTAGCAGCAGGACCACAGTAGAGCAACGTCAGCCAGCTAGCAGCAGGGCTACAGTAGATCAACGTCAGCCAGCTAGCAGCAGGACCACAGTAGAGCAACGTCAGCCAGCTAGCAGCAGGGCCACAGTAGATCAACGTCAGCCAGCTAGCAGCAGGACCACAGTAGAGTAACGTCAGCCAGCTAGCAGCAGGACCACAGTAGAGCAACGTCAGCCAGCTAGCAGCAGGACCACAGTAGAGCAACGTCAGCCAGCTAGCAGCAGGACCAGCAGTAGAGCAACGTCAGCCAGCTAGCAGCAGGACCACAGTAGAGTAACGTCAGCCAGCTAGCAGCAGGGCCACAGTAGAGCAACGTCAGCCAGCTAGCAGCAGGACCACAGTAGAGCAACGTCAGCCAGCTAGCAGCAGGACCAGCAGTAGAGCAACGTCAGCCAGCTAGCAGCAGGACCACAGTAGAGCAACGTCAGCCAGCTAGCAGCAGGGCCACAGTAGAGCAACGTCAGCCAGCTAGCAGCAGGACCACAGTAGAGCAACGTCAGCCAGCTAGCAGCAGGACCACAGTAGAGTAACGTCAGCCAGCTAGCAGCAGGACCACAGTAGAGCATCGTCAGCCAGCTAGCAGCAGGACCACAGTAGAGCAACGTCAGCCAGCTAGCAGCAGGGCCACAGTAGAGCAACGTCAGCCAGCTAGCAGCAGGATCACAGTAGAGCAACGTCAGCCAGCTAGCAGCAGGGCCACAGTAGAGCAACGTCAGCCAGCTAGCAGCAGGATCACAGTAGAGCAACGTCAGCCAGCTAGCAGCAGGACCAGCCCCAACTATGAATGAGCAGTCTTTCTGGCCATACAGTGAGGGAAAAAAGTATTTGATCCCCTGCTGATTTTGTACGTTTGCCCACTGACAAAGAAATGATCCGTCTATCATTTTAATAGTAGGTTTATTTGAACAGTGAGAGACAGAATAACAACAAAACAATCCAGAAAAACGCATGTGAAAATTTTTATAAATTGATTAAATTGATCTCTGCCTCTAACCCTATTACAGGGGCTGTCACTGGCTTACTGGGGCTCTCTCATACCGTCCCTGGGAGGAGTGCGTCACCTGAGTGGGTTGAGTCAATGATGTGGTCATCCTGTCTGGGTTGGCGCCCCCCCCCCCTTGGGTTGTGCCGTGGCTGAGATCTTTGTGGGCTATACTCAGCCTTGTCTCGGGATGGTAAGTTGGTGGTTGAAGATATCCCTCTAGTGGTGTGGGGGCTGTGCTTTGGCAAAGTGGGTGGGGTTATATCCTTCCTGTTTGGCCCTGTCCGGGGGTGTCCTCGGATGGGGCCACAGTGTCTCCTGACCCCTCCTGTCTCAGCCTCCAGTATTTATGCTGCAGTAGTTTATGTGTCGGGGGGCTAGGGTCAGTTTGTTATATCTGGAGTACTTCTCCTGTCCTATTCGGTGTCGTGTGTGAATTTAAGTGTGCTCTCTCTAATTCTCTCTTTCTTTCTCTCTCTTGGAGGACCTGAGCCCTAGGACCATGCCTCAGGACTACCTGACATGATGACATTTTGGCCTTTCTAGGGAGTTTTTCCTAGCCACCGTGCTTCTACACCTGCATTGCTTGCTGTTTGGGGTTTTAGGCTGGATTTCTGTACAGAACTTTGAGATATCAGCTGATGTACGAAGGGCTATATAAATAAATTGGATTTGATTTGATTAGCATTTTAATGAGGGAAATAAGAATTTGACCCCTCTGCAAAACATGACTTAGTATGACTTAGACATTTCTTGTAGTTGGCCACCAGGTTTGCACACATCTCAGGAGGGATTTTGTCCCACTCCTCTTTGCAGATCTTCTCCAAGTCATTAAGGTTTCGAGGCTGACGTTTGGCAACTTGAACCTTCAACTCCCTCCACAGATTTTCTATGGGATTAAGGTCTGGAGACTGGCTAGGTCACTCCAGGACCTTAATGTTCTTCTTCTTGAGCCACTCCTTTGTTGCCTTGGCCGTGTGTTTTGGGTCATTGTCATGCTGGAATACCCATCCACGACCCATTTCAATGCTCTGGTTGAGGGAAGGAGGTTCTCACCCAAGATTTGACGGTACATGGCCCCATCCATCGTCCCTTTGATGCAGTGAAGTTGTCCAGTCCCCTTAGCAGAAAAACACCCCCAAAGCATTATGTTTCCACCATGTTTGACGATGTGGATGGTGTTCTTGGGGTCATAGGCAGCATTCCTCCTCCTCCAAACACGGCGAGTTGAGTTGATGCCAAAGAGCTCCATTTTGGTCTCATCTGACCACAACACTTTCACCCAGTTGTCCTCTGAATCATTCAGATGTTCATTGGCAAACTTCAGACGGGCATGTATATGTGCTTTCTTGAGCAGGGAGACCTTGCGGGCGCTGCAGGATTTCAGTCCTTCACAGCGTATTGTGTTACCAATTGTTTTTTTGGTGACTATGGTCCCAGCTGCCTTGAGATCATTGACAAGATCCTCCCGTGTAGTTCTGGGCTGTTTCCTCACCGTTCTCATGATCATTGCAACTCCACGAGGTGAGATCTTGCATCGAGCCCCAGGCCGAGGGAGATTGACAGTTCCTTTGTGTTTCTTCCCTTTGCGAATAATCGCACCAACTGTTGTCACCTTCTCACCAAGCTGCTTGGCGATGGTCTTGTAGCCCATTCCAGCCTTGTGTAGGTCTACAATCTTGTCCCTGACATCCTTGAAGAGTTCTTTGGTCTTGGCCATGGTGGAGAATTTGGAATCTGATTGATTGATTGCTTCTGTGGACAGGTGTCTTTTATACAGATAACAAGCTGAGATTAGGAGCACTCCCTTCAAGAGTGTGCTCCTAATCTCAGCTCGTTACCTGTATAAAAGACAACTGGGAGCCAGTAATCTTTCTGATTGATTGGGGGTCAAATACTTATTTCCTGCATTAAAATGCTAATCAATTTATAACATTTTTTACATGCGTTTTTCTGGATTTTTGTTGTTGTTATTCTGTCTCTCACTGTTCAAATAAACCTACCATTAAAATTATAGACTGATCATTTTTTTGTCAGTGGGCAAACATACAAAATCAGCAGGGGATCAAATACTTTATCCCTCACTGTACCTCCATGCCTGAGCCTGTACGCTAATTAAAACAGAGGTTAAAATAACATGAGGAGGAGAGCAGAGACGAGGAGGAGGCTGCATGCTAATTAAAACAGAGGTTAAAATAACATGAGGAGGAGAGCAGAGACGAGGAGGAGGCTGCATGCTAATTAAAACAGAGGTTAAAATAACATGAGGAGGAGAGCAGAGACGAGGAGGAGGCTGCATGCTAATTAAAACAGAGGTTAAAATAACATGAGGAGGAGAGCAGAGACGAGGAGGAGGCTGCATGCTAATTAAAACAGAGGTTAAAATAACATGAGGAGGAGAGCAGAGATGAGGAGGAGAGCAGAGACGAGGAGGAGGCTGCATGCTAATTAAAACAGACATTAAAATAACATGAGGAGGAGGCTGCATGCTAATTAAAACAGACATTAAAATAACATGAGGAGGAGAGCAGAGATGAGGAGGAGGCTGCATGCTAATTAAAACAGAGGTTAAAATAACATGAGGAGGAGAGCAGAGACGAGGAGGAGGCTGCATGCTAATTAAAACAGAGGTTAAAATAACATGAGGAGGAGAGCAGAGACGAGGAGGAGGCTGCATGCTAATTAAAACAGAGGTTAAAATAACATGAGGAGGAGAGCAGAGACGAGGAGGAGGCTGCATGCTAATTAAAACAGACATTAAAATAACATGAGGAGGAGAGCAGAGACGAGGAGGAGAGCAGAGATGAGGAGGAGAGCAGAGATGAGGAGGAGAGCAGAGATGAGGAGGAGGCTGCATGCTAATTAAAACAGACGTTAAAATAACATGAGGAGGAGAGCAGAGACGAGGAGGAGAGCAGAGACGAGGAGGAGGCTGCATGCTAATTAAAACAGACGTTAAAATAACATGAGGAGGAGAGCAGAGACGAGGAGGAGAGCAGAGACGAGGAGGAGGCTGCATGCTAATTAAAACAGACATTAAAATAACATGAGGAGGAGAGCAGAGATGAGGAGGAGGCTGCATGCTAATTAAAACAGACATTAAAATAACATGAGGAGGAGAGCAGAGACGAGGAGGAGAGCAGAGACGAGGAGGAGAGCAGAGATGAGGAGGAGGCTGCATGCTAATTAAAACAGACATTAAAATAACATGAGGAGGAGAGCAGAGACGAGGAGGAGAGCAGAGATGAGGAGGAGAGCAGAGATGAGGAGGAGAGCAGAGATGAGGAGGAGGCTGCATGCTAATTAAAACAGACATTAAAATAACATGAGGAGGAGAGCAGAGACGAGGAGGAGAGCAGAGACGAGGAGGAGAGCAGAGACGAGGAGGAGGCTGCATGCTAATTAAAACAGACATTAAAATAACATGAGGAGGAGAGCAGAGATGAGGAGGAGAGCAGAGATGAGGAGGAGAGCAGAGACGCGGAGGAGAGCAGAGATGAGGAGGAGAGCAGAGATGAGGAGGAGAGCAGAGATGAGGAGGAGAGCAGAGATGAGGAGGAGAGCAGAGATGAGGAGGAGAGCAGAGACGAGGAGGAGAGCAGAGATGAGGAGGAGAGCAGAGATGAGGAGGAGGTTGCATGCTAATTAAAACAGACATTAAAATAACATGAGGAGGAGAGCAGAGATGAGGAGGAGAGCAGAGATGAGGAGGAGAGCAGAGATGAGGAGGAGAGCAGAGATGAGGAGGAGAGCAGAGACGAGGAGGAGGGCAGAGATGAGGAGGAGAGCAGAGATGAGGAGGAGGGCAGAGATGAGAGGAGGCTGTATCTGTAAGAGGCTTGAAAACAGTGAAGGGATATTTGAGCATTTTGTTGTGATTGTAGCAGCATATTGCAGAACTTATCAGTTCTTATCAGTTCTTAGGCCTACCGATTAGAATAATCACTAGTCACAAGCCAACTCTCTTCAGAAAGCAGCGTTCAAAATATTATTTTAATGTTTATATTGACTCCATAAACATTATTACTAAACTCAGCAAGTCACTAATATTACATTGTCACCATACAGGCTGGATCACAAATATGTCAAACCTTTGCAACAGTTACACCATAAAAACGGAATAAAACTCAAATAATTTACATGAAATTCTATAAAACAGCAAACTGCTCACAAATGTTGAATATTTTTTTCCAGTCCAGATGTTTTTTTCTTTGCTTATTTGTGTTTTGCACAACAACACAACACTCTCACAACAACACAACACTCTCACAACAACACAACACTCTCACAACAACACAACACTCTCACAACAACACAACACTCTCACAACAACACAACACTCTCACAACAACACAACACTCTCACAACAACACAACACTCTCACAACAACACAACACTCTCACAACAACACAACACTCTCACAACAACACAACACTCTCACAACAACACAACACTCTCACAACAACACAACACTCTCACAACAACACAACACTCTCACAACAACACAACACTCTCACAACAACACAACACTCTCACAACAACATAACACTCTCATAACAACACAACACTCTCACAACAACACAACACTCTCACAACAACACAACACTCTCACAACAACACAACACTCTCACAACAACACAACACTCTCACAACAACACAACACTCTCACAACAACACAACACTCTCACAACAACACAACACTCTCATAACAAGAGCAATATCTTATTATTTCAAACTCCCATCAAAATGGAGATATTTCACATTGTTGTTTCTTTCATATCTGGGTTTTTAAACCCAGAAGCATTGTATTGTACATCCTTTCCACTGCCTGTACAGGGGGATGAACGGTTACTCACACACAAATACTTCACAGCACTTTCTAAGAAAAATATACACTTACAAAATATGTTACAAATTGGCACACAAAAAATATACAAGATTTTGCTGTGTCAAGAGTCCTTCGAGACCCTTCTGGTAACAACTCTAGGCAGTATCATCATGTAATCATATAAAGCTACATATTCTGGCAACCAAATGATCACAAAGTAAAATCCCAATCAAATGTATTTAAGTAATGAATAACTACATCAAACATAACAGAATAATAATAATATAATATACATTCATCAAGAGGGTCAGTAGTCTAGTTTGCATTTCTTTCCTGTCATTTCTGGAAGTAATCAAAGCCAAAGTCTAAATGATAATGTTGATGCTTCATAGCACCATGAGGAGGAGGCAGCTCAACAGTGGTGGTTTACAAAACAAGAGAGAAGAAGAAACATCAGAAGTTACATTCAATTAGATAGGGACAGAATGACACAAGGCAAACTAAACGGACGGCCTTGTGGCACAATGTGTGGTTATATCCCATCAGTTGGTTCACCTGCTCCTATACCTGACATAGCTGGTTCACCTGCTCCTACTGTATACCTGACATAGCTGGTTCACCTGCTCCTACTGTATACCTGACATAGCTGGTTCACCTGCTCCTACTGTATACCTGACATAGCTGGTTCACCTGCTCCTATACCTGACATAGCTGGTTCACCTGCTCCTACTGTATACCTGACATAGCTGGTTCACCTGCTCCTATACCTGACATGATAGAGAGAATAAAACAGAAAGAGAGAGAGAGAGAGAGGAGAGAGAGAGAGAGAGAAGAGAGAGAGAGAGAGGAGAGAGAGAGAGGAGAGAGAGAGAGAGAGAGAGAGAGAGGAGAAGAGAGGGAGAGAGAGAGAGAGAGAGAGAGAGAGAGAGAGAGAGAGAGAGAGAGAGAGAGAGGGGGGGGGGAGAGAGAGAGAGAGAGAGAGAGGGGAGAGAGGGGGAGACAAAGAGAGAGAGATATGAAGGAGAGAGAGGAGAGAGAGAGAGAGAGAGAGAGAGGGAGAGAGGGGAGACAAAGAGAGAGAGATAGAAGGAGAGAGAGGAGAGAGAGAAAGAGGAGAGAGAGAGGAGAGAGAGAGACAGAGAGAGAGGGGGGAGAAAGAGGAGAGAGAGAGAGAGACGAGAGAGGAGAGAGAGAGAGAGAGAGAGAGGAGAGAGAGAGAGAGAGAGAGAGAGAGGAGAGAGGAGAGAGAGAGACAGAGAGAGAGGGGGGGAGAAATAGGAGAGAGAGAGAGAGAGAGAGGGGGGGGGGGAGAAAGAGGAGAGAGAGAAGGATATAGGGAATTTGATTATGCTTGATGAAGTTTCCTGTAGCATGTGACGTAATCAATTCCCAATATCACCTGTACTGTAATATCAATCAGGTAGACCATGTGATCATGCAGAGCAAAAGTAGTTTGTTTTGTCACAGTGTGTTGACAATAACTCTCCAACTATCTGACAGAGAGAGGGGGAGGAGAGAAAGAAGAGAGAGAGAGAGAGAGAGAGAGAGTGAGAGAGAGATGGAGAGAGAGAGAGTGGGAGAGAGAGATGGAGAGAGATGGAGAGGGAGAGAGAGAGAGGGAAATGGAGAGAGAGAGAGAGCGAGAGAGAGAGAGAGAGAGAGGAGAGAGAGAGGGGGATTGAGAGAGAGAGAGAACGGGGGGGGGGCAGAAGATAAGAGATTCACATCTCTATCTGGATGTGTTAATGTGTTTGTTTATCAGTTCCACAAATATACAAGTTGTTTATAAAGAAATCAGTGAAGCAAAGGATTGCAATGACATACAGTATACTGCAGTGTTCTGCAGATGACATAACCACCAGCTGTCTGTCTGTCATACACAGTCTGCATCTACTTCAGGCTAGTTAGTTACCCATCTTTCTCAACAGTCTGCCTCTACTTCAGGCTAGTTAGTTACCCATCTTTCTCAACAGTCTGCCTCTACTTCAGACTAGTTTGTTACCCATCTTTCTCAACAGTCTGCCTCTACTTCAGGCTAGTTAGTTACCCATCTTTCTCAACAGTCTGCCTCTACTTCAGACTAGTTTGTTACCCATCTTTCTCAACAGTCTGCCTCTACTTCAGTCTAGTCAGTTACCCATCTTTCTCAGCAGTCTGCCTCTACTTCAGGCTAGTTAGTTACCCATCTTTCTCAACAGTCTGCCTCTACTTCAGACTAGTTTGTTACCCATCTTTCTCAGCAGTCTGCCTCTACTTCAGGCTAGTTAGTTACCCATCTTTCTCAACAGTCTGCCTCTACTTCAGACTAGTTAGTTACCCATCTTTCTCAGCACCAGGCTCAAAACAGTTCTTATCAGACTGAGTAAGTGATTCAGATCTGTATATGTTAATTGATTTGTCAGTAGATTAAAAAACATGAGCTGGCAAACACCCAGAAAAATAATTTTGTGTGGAGGTGCTGACTAACGGCGAATAAACTATAAACTCTCAAAATAAAGAGAGTCGCATTCCATATATAACCTCCCAGTAATTTATTGGGTTTTTACCAACATTTCAGCATCACTATAGTGTCTCAGTACCTGAAGTCAAGGACAGGAAATCACTGAAAGAATGGATCGCAATGACTTATTTTCCCGTCATGTAAACTTCAGTAAATATTTGTAAACACAGTCTGACAAAGAGATGAAGAGAGAGGGAGGGAGAGAGAGAGAGAGAGAGAGAGAGAGAGAGAGAGAGACAGAGAGAGAGACAGAGAGAGAGACAGAGAGAGAGAGAGAGAGAGAGAGAGAGAGAGAGAGAGAGAGAGAGAGAGACAGAGAGAGAGACAGAGAGAGAGAGAGAGAGAGAGAGAGAGAGAGAGAGGGAGGGGGATCTCTACTATAAGTTAATTATCTTGTAACCTATCTGTCTTGTGTAGATTTAAGGCGTACATTCGATGTACAGATTTAAGGAGTACCCTTCCTGTAATAGTTACACCAGGTGTTGTTCCTGCTAGATTAGAGTTGGAGGAATAACCTGCAGGACGGTACCTCTCCAGGAACAAGGTGAAAGCTCCCTGAGCTACAGAGAGTTATGGAGAAACAGAGAGATTTAACTGGGACGTTGTTTCTGCTTTCCAGAGAATCTAACCAATACATATAAATACGAGCCAGGTGTCCTCGGATGGGGTTATATCCTTCCTGTTTGGCCCTGTCCGGGGGTGTCCTCGGATGGGGTTATATCCTTCCTGTTTGGCCCTGTCCGGGGGTGTCCTCGGATGGGGTTATATCCTTCCTGTTTGGCCCTGTCCGGAGGTGTCCTCGGATGGGGTTATATCCTTCCTGTTTGGCCCTGTCCGGGGGTGTCCTCGGATGGGGTTATATCCTTCCTGTTTGGCCCTGTCCGGGGGTGTCCTCGGATGGGGTTATATCCTTCCTGTTTGGCCCTGTCCGGGGGTGTCCTCGGATGGGGTTATATCCTTCCTGTTTGGCCCTGTCCGGAGGTGTCCTCGGATGGGGTTATATCCTTCCTGTTTGGCCCTGTCCGGAGGTGTCCTCGGATGGGGTTATATCCTTCCTGTTTGGCCCTGTCCGGAGGTGTCCTCGGATGGGGTTATATCCTTCCTGTTTGGCCCTGTTCGGAGGTGTCCTCGGATGGGGTTATATCCTTCCTGTTTGGCCCTGTCCGGGGGTGTCCTCGGATGGGGTTATATCCTTCCTGTTTGGCCCTGTCCGGGGGTGTCCTCGGATGGGGTTATATCCTTCCTGTTTGGCCCTGTCCGGGGGTGTCCTCGGATGGGGTCATATCCTTCCTGTTTGGCCCTGTCCGGGGGTGTCCTCGGATGGGGTTATATCCTTCCTGTTTGGCCCTGTCCGGGGGTGTCCTCGGATGGGGTTATATCCTTCCTGTTTGGCCCTGTCCGGGGGTGTCCTCGGATGGGGTTATATCCTTCCTGTTTGGCCCTGTCCGGAGGTGTCCTCGGATGGGGTTATATCCTTCCTGTTTGGCCCTGTCCGGAGGTGTCCTCGGATGGGGTTATATCCTTCCTGTTTGGCCCTGTCCGGAGGTGTCCTCGGATGGGGTTATATCCTTCCTGTTTGGCCCTGTCCGGAGGTGTCCTCGGATGGGGTTATATCCTTCCTGTTTGGCCCTGTCCGGGGGTGTCCTCGGATGGGGTTATATCCTTCCTGTTTGGCCCTGTCCGGGGGTGTCCTCGGATGGGGTTATATCCTTCCTGTTTGGCCCTGTCCGGAGGTGTCCTCGGATGGGGTTATATCCTTCCTGTTTGGCCCTGTCCGGGGGTGTCCTCGGATGGGGTTATATCCTTCCTGTTTGGCCCTGTCCGGGGGTGTCCTCGGATGGGGTTATATCCTTCCTGTTTGGCCCTGTCCGGAGGTGTCCTCGGATGGGGTTATATCCTTCCTGTTTGGCCCTGTCCGGAGGTGTCCTCGGATGGGGTTATATCCTTCCTGTTTGGCCCTGTCCGGAGGTGTCCTCGGATGGGGTTATATCCTTCCTGTTTGGCCCTGTCCGGGGGTGTCCTCGGATGGGGTTATATCCTTCCTGTTTGGCCCTGTCCGGAGGTGTCCTCGGATGGGGTTATATCCTTCCTGTTTGGCCCTGTCCGGGGGTGTCCTCGGATGGGGTTATATCCTTCCTGTTTGGCCCTGTCCGGGGGTGTCCTCGGATGGGGTTATATCCTTCCTGTTTGGCCCTGTCCGGGGGTGTCCTCGGATGGGGTTATATCCTTCCTGTTTGGCCCTGTCCGGAGGTGTCCTCGGATGGGGTTATATCCTTCCTGTTTGGCCCTGTCCGGGGGTGTCCTCGGATGGGGTTATATCCTTCCTGTTTGGCCCTGTCCGGGGGTGTCCTCGGATGGGGTTATATCCTTCCTGTTTGGCCCTGTCCGGAGGTGTCCTCGGATGGGGTTATATCCTTCCTGTTTGGCCCTGTCCGGAGGTGTCCTCGGATGGGGTTATATCCTTCCTGTTTGGCCCTGTCCGGAGGTGTCCTCGGATGGGGTTATATCCTTCCTGTTTGGCCCTGTCCGGGGGTGTCCTCGGATGGGGTTATATCCTTCCTGTTTGGCCCTGTCCGGAGGTGTCCTCGGATGGCGTTATATCCTTCCTGTTTGGCCCTGTCCGGAGGTGTCCTCGGATGGGGCCACAGTGTCTCCTGACCCCTCCTGTCTCAGCCTCCAGTATTTATGCTGCAGTAGTTTATGTGTCGGGGGGCTGGGGTCAGTTTGTTATATCTGGAGTACTTCTCCTGTCCTATTCGGTGTCCTGTGTGAATCTAAGTGTGCATTCTCTAATTCTCTCCTTCTCTCTTTCTTTCTCTCTCTCGGAGGACCTGAGCCCTAGGACCATGCCCCAGGACTACCTGACATGATGACTCCTTGCTGTCCCCAGTCCACCTGGCCATGCTGCTGTTCCAGTTTCAACTGACCTGAGCCCTAGGACCATGCCCCAGGACTACCTGACATGATGACTCCTTGCTGTCCCCAGTCCACCTGGCCATGCTGCTGCTCCAGTTTCAACTTCCACTTGACTGTGCTGCTGCTCCAGTTTCAACTGTTCTGCCTTATTATTATTCGACCATGCTGGTCATTTATGAACATTTGAACATCTTGGCCATGTTCTGTTATAATCTCCACCCGGCACAGCCAGAAGAGGACTGGCCACCCCACATAGCCTGGTTCCTCTCTAGGTTTCTTCCTAGGTATTGGCCTTTCTAGGGAGTTTTTCCTAGCCACCGTGCTTCTACACCTGCATTGCTTGCTGTTTGGGGTTTTAGGCTGGGTTTCTGTACAGCACTTTGAGATATCAGCTGATGTACGAAGGGCTATATAAATAAATTTGATTTGATTTGATTTGATATAAATACGAGCCAGGTTCCATTTTGAGAGTGATTTCTGAATGTTCTTCACCATGCAATGAGGTGTAAAGGCAGCTAATGACTCCATAGAGTAGAATGTAATTAGTCTGAATGGTCCTGAGTAACAGAGGCAATGTCCCAAATGACACCCTGCTCCCTGTATACTACCAAGGTCCTATGGGCCCTGGTCAAATGACACCCTGTTCCCTGTATACTACCAAGGTCCTATGGGCCCCGGTCAAATGACACCCGGTGTCACCCTGGTCAAATGACACCCGGTTCCCTGTATACTACCAAGGGGTGTCAAATGACACCCTGTTCCCTGTTTACTACCAAGGTCCTATGGGCCCTGGTCAAATGACACCCTGTTCCCTGTATACTACCAAGGTCCTATGGGCCCTGGTCAAATGACACCCTGTTCCCTGTTTACTACCAAGGTCCTATGGGCCCTGGTCAATTGACACCCTGTTCCCTGTATACTACCAAGGTCCTATGGGCCCTGGTCAAATGACACCCTGTTCGCTGTTTACTACCAAGGTCCTATGGGCCCTGGTCAAATGACACTCTGTTCCCTGTTTGCTACCAAGGTCCTATGGGCCCTGGCCAGAAGTAGTGCACTATAGAGAAGAGGCTGAGGGCCATTTGTGACGCACCCAGCCAGAGAGAGACACTGGGACGCACAGAGCTTCTTCTGTCCATAACAGTGTCATTAAATAACATTCCAACCGTTCAACCTGATAATGTGATCACTGTGACAGGAAGGAAGTGATCTGATCTCACTACTAACAGACTCAGCAAATATGTCAGAAATAAATCCCATGTACCCCTGGCATAGCACATCGCTGTCCAACGAATGAAAACATCTTATCTCCAAAACATAATTTTTTCAGGAAATGGAGAACCCACTGAAACTTCAGAAGCTATTTAAATAATAATAATGGTCCTGTAGTTCTGGAATGTTCAGAGAACACTGAGGGGGGTTACTGCTTTCAATATGTTCAGAGAACACTGAGGGGAGTTACTGCTTTCAATACGTTCAGAGAACACTGAGGGGAGTTACTGCTTTCAATACGTTCAGAGAACACTGAGGGGGGTTACTGCTTTCAATACGTTCAGAGAACACTGAGGGGAGTTACTGCTTTCAATACGTTCAGAGAACACTGAGGGGGGTTACTGCTTTCAATACGTTCAGAGAACACTGAGGGGAGTTACTGCTTTCAATACGTTCAGAGAACACTGAGGGGAGTTACTGCTTTCAATACGTTCAGAGAACACTGAGGGGAGTTACTGCTTTCAATACGTTCAGAGAACACTGAGGGGGGTTACTGCTTTCAATACGTTCAGAGAACACTGAGGGGAGTTACTGCTTTCAATACGTTCAGAGAACACTGAGGGGAGTTACTGCTTTCAATACGTTCAGAGAACACTGAGGGGAGTTACTGCTTTCAATACGTTCAGAGAACACTGAGGGGAGTTACTGCTTTCAATACGTTCAGAGAACACTGAGGGGAGTTACTGCTTTCAATACGTTCAGAGAACACTGAGGGGAGTTACTGCTTTCAATACGTTCAGAGAACACTGAGGGGAGTTACTGCTTTCAATACGTTCAGAGAACACTGAGGGGAGTTACTGCTTTCAATACGTTCAGAGAACACTGAGGGGAGTTACTGCTTTCAATACGTTCAGAGAACACTGAGGGGAGTTACTGCTTTCAATACGTTCAGAGAACACTGAGGGGAGTTACTGCTTTCAATACGTTCAGAGAACACTGAGGGGAGTTACTGCTTTCAATACATGTACAAAAATGAAAAGTTCCAAGATTCATATCTGACAGAGAAGTGGAGTTAACTATATGTGATTACAACCTAATTCCTATATAGTGCACTACTTTTGACCAGGGCCATTGGGTTATATAGGGAATAGCGTGCCATTTGGGACTCATCCAGTGTCTGAGATATCATTGTTTTGATAGAGAATGTTTTAGAGTCAAATACAACGCAATGCTATGTAATAAATGGTGGAATGAAGTGGTGCTGACCCCCTTTAACATCTCATATGGAATGGTAGAATGAAGTGGTGCTGACCCCCTTTAACATCTCATATGGAATGGTAGAATGAAGTGGTGCTGACCCCCTTTAACATCTCATATTGAATGGTGGAATGAAGTGGTGCTGACCCCATTTAACATCTCATATGGAATGGTAGAATGAAGTGGTGCTGACCCCCTTTAACATCTCATATGGAATGGTAGAATGAAGTGGTGCTGACCCCCTTTAACATCTCATATTGAATGGCAATAGGAGTCGTAGCTGCTGGAAATGCTTCCATTGATTTCTACTAGTGTATATCCCAATTGTTTATTTCCTTCCTAAATGCTTACGTTGTGATGAGGTCGTGCCCTCTGAATCGATGCATGGCTGCAACACAACTCACTGCTGTCAGTAATACAACACCTTGAACGTCCTGATACAACATGACTATGGAATGAAGCACTCTGCTGTCTATCTGACATGATTACCTCTGTGAGCAGCCAGCCAACCAGAGCATTCGATATTCACAATGGATAAAGAAAACGAAACAGCCAATATCCGCTCTGTATTCTATACATCTATACTCTATAGTCTCTGTATTCTACACATCTATACTCTATAGTCTCTGTATTCTACACGGAACAAAAATATAAACTCAACATGTACAGTTTTGATCCCATGTTTTATGAGCTGAAATAAAAGATCCCAGAAATGTTTCAGACACACAAAAAGCTAATTTCTCTAAATGTTGTGCACATATTTGTTTACATCCCTGTTAGTGAACATTTCTCATTTGCCAAGATAAACCATCCTCCTGACAGGTGTGGCATATCAAGAAGCTAATTAAACAGCATGATCATTACACAGGTGCACCTTGTGCTGGGGATAATAAAAGTCCACCCTAAAATGTGCAGTTTTTTCACACAACAAAATTCCACAGATGTCTGTGGGGATCATACAACCCTTTTGTGGGAAAATCTTATTCTGATTGGCTGGGCATGGCTCCCAAGTGGGTGGGCCTATAGCTGCGCCCCTGCCCAGTCATGTGAAATCCATAGATTAGAGCCTAATGAATCGATTTCAATTGACTGATTTCCTTATATGAACTGTAACTCTGTAAAATATTTGAGAATATTGCATGTTGCGTTTATATTGTTGTTCAGTATAAATATAAGACATCATCTTTACCTTTTGGCACATTGATTTTGAAGATTAAAATAATTCTCATTTTTTTGCAGATAGTGCATGGAGCTGTACAACAACATAGACAAAAATACTCTGATAGTGGACGGAGCACTGTGAACATCTATAAATGTCTCGTTAGAACGACCAGCTCCTTTTAAAAACCTCCAGGAGAAACAGAACAGTAAAGAACAGGAGAATTACAAGCTCATTCCAAAATTAAGAAAATTAAGAAATTAAGACAAAATGCTAATTTGATATGTTATCGATACAAAAATGGTCCGATCTTGTGTTGAAGATGTCTTGGGTTTATACAAGGGGAGGGGCTCAGAAGAGAGAGGGGTGTTATGGGGGGTTGTAGTTTTTCCTCTTGAACTGAGCCAGGCAGTGTCTATCTGAAGGACAGCGACAACAAGACGGCCATATTCTGCCTACGAAACAGAGGGGCGGGGGGAGGTTGAAGGTCACTGAAAGCATGTATTTACCTTCCTTCAGAAGGGAGATAATACACAATTTGGGCCTGCAAGGTTCACTGAGATAATACACAACTTAGTCCAGCAAGGTTCACTGAGATAATACACAACTTAGTCCAGCAAGGTTCACTGAGATAATACACAACTTAGTCCAGCAAGGTTCACTGAGATAATACACAACTTAGTCCAGCAAGGTTCACTGAGATAATACACAACTTAGTCCAGCAAGGTTCACTGAGATAATACACAAACAAAACACAGTTCCTACAAAGGCTTCATATTTTTTCTGACAAAAAGTGAAACAACCAGGAAAGAAAAGACTAAGCAGAAACAAACAGCCTGTTAGTTTGTTTCAAACCTCAATAAAGCTGGACACAATCACTCAATACGTAGTTTGTAAAGAAGAACTACAAGAATGTTTCTCATGCAGATATTACGGTCCTCTTCAGGGGGATAAAGGAAGTGGGGGAGTCTGGGTAATGTAGTCATCATGCAGCTCTAGCATTGCAGCATCAGTGGTGCTGGGAGAAGAGGGGGCGCTGAGCAGGTAGTGGGGGGGACGGGAGGCTGAGCAGGTAGTGGGGGGGACGGGAGGCTGAGCAGGTAGTGGGGGGAGATAGGGAGGTGGGAGGAGGAAGGGGGGCTGAGCAGGTAGTGGGGGGGACAGGAGGCTGAGCAGGTAGTGAGGGGAGATAGGGAGGTGGGAGGAGGAAGGGGGGCTGAGTAGGTAGTGAGGGGAGATAGGGAGGTGGGAGGAGGAAGGGGGGCTGAGTAGGTAGTGAGGGGAGATAGGGGGGTGGGAGGAGGAAGGGGGGCTGATCTAGTATTTGGGGGGACGGGAGGCTGAGCAGGTAGTGAGGGGAGATAGGGGGGTGGGAGGAGGAAGGGGGGCTTAGTAGGTAGTGAGGGGAGATAGGGGGGTGGGAGGAGGAAGGGGGGCTGATCTAGTATTGGGGGGGACTTGAGGCTGAGCAGGTAGTGGGGGGAGATAGGGGGGTGGGAGGAGGAAGGGGGGCTGAGTAGGTAGTGGGGGGGGACGGGAGGCTAAGCAGAGGGGAGATAGGGGGGTGGGGGGAGAAAGGGGGGCTGAGTAGGTAGTGAGGGGAGATAGGGGGGTGAGAGGAGGAAGGGGGGCTGAGTAGGTAGTGAGGGGAGATAGGGGGGGTGGGAGGAGGAAGGGGGGCTGATCTAGTATTGGGGGGGACTTGAGGCTGAGCAGGTAGTGAGGGGAGATAGGGGGGTGGGAGGAGGAAGGGGGGCTGAGTAGGTAGTGAGGGGAAATAGGGGGGTGGGAGGAGGAAGGGGAGCTGAGCAGGTAGTGGACAGAGATAGGGGGTTGGGAGGAGGAAGGGGAGCTGAGTAGGTAGTGGACGGAGATAGGGGGGGGTGGTAGGGAGGGCAACAGCATCAGATGACAAAATATTACCTCAGTTTCTCAAAAGAGACCATGAGGGCCAAGTCCTTGTTTGGGTTCCTCTCCGCTCCCCCTCGCTTGCCCTTCACAGTCTCTATGTTTGGGAACTTGGCACTGGTCTTGTGACGGTACAGTTTTTTGTGCGTGGGGCCTGGGCTAATAGAGTTGGGTTTGTCGAACATGTTGCAGCCCAGAGCGAGCTGGGGGAAGATGGGGTGGGAGGTGTTAAACTTGGCCTGGTTCTTCCCCACCTTGCCCCTGGCCTTCCTGCCCCGTCCGACCCCCACGGAGCCTGCTCCCTTCTTGCCCCCCCTCCCCTGGAGGATGTGGAGGGTCTTCATGTTGAGGCTGTTGGTGTCGGGCGGCAGGTCGCCCTCCAGCGGGTCCCACTGAGGCTCCATGGACTCCATCATGAACCTCTGGACCTCCGCCATGCCGGACACAATGTTGGACAGGATGTTGGATGGCTCCTCAAACTCCTGCTGCTCCTTCCCTTCCCCCAGGCTGGTGTTCCCCTCCGACCAGCCCCTAGGCCCGGTGCTGCTACCAGACCAGTCCCCAGTGCTACCGTGGCTGTGGGGCTGAAGGTTCCCCCCCGCCTGCGCCTGGCCCTTGGCAGCCTTCCCCTCCAGCATGGCTTTGATCTTCTTAGAAGAGCGGCTCTGTCTAGGCATCTTCACCTTCTCTGTCTTGGATGCTCTGGGGGCCCGGCCTCTCTTAGGCCCCTGCTGTCCCCCTGCTGCCACTGTAGCCTGTTTATAACCTGCTTTCCTCTTAGAGCGGGTGTTCTTCCCCCCCTCCCCCTCTCCGTTGAATGAGGGCCGCCCCTCCACCCCGTGCTGCTCCGCCTGCTGCATGATGTCACAGTTCCACTTCGCCTCCCTGCTGATGTCACATCCTGTCACATGATCCTGGTACTCCGGGGCTTTGCCTCCTGTCCTCATCTCCCACCCCGTCACCTGGGGGGAGAGGTTGGGGGTCTCCGGGGGCGACAGCTCGGACAGGGAGGAGTGTCTGAACTTGTCGGGGGTGAAGTTTGAAATGTCGAGGAGGTCTGAGGACTCTCTGAGGGGGGTGATGGGGTGACCTATGTTCTCCAGGGTCTGCTGGAACAACACTGTGGGGCTGCAGTGCTGCAGGTAGCTGTCTCTCCTCTCCTCCATCTCCCCTCCTCCCTCACGCTGTTCCCCAAAGCTCTGAGAGCTGTAGTTGGAGGAGCAGGCAGACAAGGAGCCCACAGAGTCATAGCTGATCAGACATCCATGGTCTGAGCAGAGAGAGCCTCGCTGGTACTGCACCAGCCCCAGACAGACACCTGACTGACACACCTGCAGCTCCTGCAGCCCCATCACGTCCCCCTCCACAAGGTAACTCTTCTCGTACAGCAGTCTGTCAGTCTCTGATCCCTGCTGGCTGTAGTCCGACCCAGACCCCGACCCAGGCAGGCCGTCCGTCAAGGGCAGGAACCCGCTGGAAAGGAGAGTGGTGTCGGGGCCAAAGCCCCCCTGGCTGTGGGGGTAGCTGGGGCAGAGATGGGGCTGGTGGTTCCACATGGAGGGGGGGAAGCTGGGACAGTTTTGGGGGGACTGTTGGAGCTCTGACTCGGAGGGAGGGGAGAGGACACAGCTCTGGACTAGCTGCAGGGAGGAAAACGGTTTCTCCTCTTGAGAGAGACCTGGGGGATAGTTCTGCCTGGGGGTCTGTTTCTCCTCTAGAGAGAGACCAGGGGGATAGTTCTGCCTGGGGGGCTGTTTCTCCTCTAGAGAGAGACCTGGGGGATAGTTCTGCCTGGGGGGCTGTTTCTCCTCTAGAGAGAGACCTAGGGGATAGTTCTGCCTTGGGGGCTGTTTCTCCTCTAGAGAGAGACCTGGGGGATAGTTCTGCCTGGGGGGCTGTTTCTCCTCTAGAGAGAGACCTGGGGGATAGTTCTGCGTGGGGGGATGCTGGGGGTAGTAGGTGATACCTACCCTCCTGGAGGAGTCTGAGGAATCTAGTAGGGTCTGCAGGTACCCCCCTGGGATCACTGACACCTCTTCCTCCCTCTCCCCAGAAGTTACAGCTTGGTCAGAAGAGATGAGGACAGAGGCGCAGGAGGAGGTGAAGGGGAATGTCTGCTGGTTGGTAGGATCCAGGGAGGAGAAAGGGGGTCTGGGTGTGTTAGAGCTGATGTCTGCCACTCGTAAGCTGCCAGCAGGCTCCTGGTTGGTTAACACCCCAGCATCAGCAGCAGTACAGGCATCCGCCGCTCCATTCATCACGCTCCCCCCCTCCGCTCTTCCACCTGCTCCTCCCTCTTTCATTGTCTTGTTACTGCTCAGCCTGGCTTGGCTCTTGAATTTCCTTATCCTCCCTGTTTTCCCTCCTCCCGTCCTCCTCCCATCCCTCTCCTCTCTCTCCTGGGTGCGGCTCCTCTTGGCTGTTCCGGTGTGTGTGATGTCCTGTGGTTCTAACGATGCTCTTCCCACTCCCCCCTCCTCTGTAGTAACAGCCTGATCAGAGACAGAGGGGGTAGAACCTGAGTCCTGAGCTGCTGCTGATCCCTCCCCTGTCTGGGGGATCCTCTGGACACACAGCCTGTTGGCTATCTTGTATTTCCGTTTGGGGTGCATGGAACTAAAGGGGCGGTGGCGGCGCCTGTTCAGATGCTGTTTATCTCTGGACGCTAGCCGCAGCTGCTCCTCCCGCTCCCTCCTCCTCTCCTGCCAGAAGTCTTTCAGTGGAGACAGAGAGGAGTAGTGGTTCTCCCCGGCAGGGTCCAGGCTCACGGCAGCGTCCCCGGCAGGGTCCAGCCTGCCCAGATTCACAGACATGCGTCTCTGTCCTTTGAAGCGGTTGATGATTATGTACTTGGTGATGACTGGCGGCTCCTTCCGGGAGAATTTCCGTCTCTTCTTGGGGCACCAGTCCACATCCTCCTCCCTCTGTTCCGCCGGAACGTTCTCTCTCTTCTCCGTGGCGATTCTCTCGGTCTTGTCGTGGCTGTCGATGGAGTCGACGTCGTACAGGTAGTCGTCACTGTAGTGGACCTTCCTTTTGGAGCGCAGGCCGTAGTCCAGAGGGTCAGAGGGTCTCCTGGAACCCCTGGGCACACTTCCTCCTCCCCTCCTCTGGCCCGGCTGCACCTCCTGCAGGGTGTCCGAGGAGGTGCAGGAGGACTCATCGCTGTACTCCGCATCCTCCTCGACTGAGTTTCTGAACTCCAGCAAGTAGTTGACAGAGGAGGTGGAGGAGAGGGGTGAACCCTGGGACCCCTGAGACCCCACTAGGGGACTAACATCCCCCACCTTCCCACCCTCCTCCCCCACCACAAGGCTCAGCTCCTCAGCTTTACCCTCCTCCCCTGTCCTCCTCCCCCCTTCTCCTCCTTCTCCATCCTCCCTCTTGGCACAGTTGACCAGGACAGAGGGGAAGAAGTTGAACTGTGTGTCCTCCTGCAGGACGTTGGTCTTCTCTCTCATGTTGTCCTGGAAGGACTCGTAGCGGATCTTTAGAGAACACATTTCGCTGCTCAGAGCTGAGTCCTCATCGTCGTCGTCAAACAGGTTGTCAACGTCGTCTTCGGAGAACAGGTTGACTGACAGGTCGGTCTTAGAGCACAGGTCCAGCAGCTCCATCTTGGACTCACTGATAAACGACTCGAAGTAACCCCAGTCCTGACCCGAATTGGCCAGAAGGACCTCCTCACCGCTGACCTTGTCCGATAGCAGAACCTCCTCCCCTTTCACTTTGTCCAATAAGAGGACCTCCTCTCTGTTCACTTTGTCCAATAGCAACACTTCCCCCCTGCTGACCTTGTCCAATAGCAGCACCTCCTCCCCTTTCACTTTGTCCAATAAGAGGACCTCCTCTCTGTTCATCTTGTCCAATAGCAACACTTCCTCCCTGGGGACCTTGTCCA
This sequence comes from Oncorhynchus kisutch, assembly GCF_002021735.2. Taxonomy (NCBI): domain Eukaryota; kingdom Metazoa; phylum Chordata; class Actinopteri; order Salmoniformes; family Salmonidae; genus Oncorhynchus; species Oncorhynchus kisutch. Next base: position 1,381,860 of record NC_034188.2, read on the forward strand.
ATAGCAGCCCCTCCTCCCCGTTCACTTTGTCCAATAAGAGGACCGCCTCTCTGTTCATCTTGTCCAATAGCAACACTTCCTCCCTGGGGACCTTGTCCAATAGCAGCACCTTATCCCCATTCACTTTGTCCAATAGCAACACTCCCCCCCCCGTTGACCTTGTCCAATAGCAGCATTTCCTCCACATTCACTTTGTCCAATAGGAGGCCCTCCTCTCTGTTCATCTTGTCCAATAGGAGGTCCTCCTCTCTGTTCATCTTGTCCAATAGGAGGCCCTCATACAGATTCTTGGTCGTGGGATCCTCTGCTTCTGTCTTCTCTCTGTTGTCTCCTGTCTTGTCGTTAGCGGTAACGAGGGCGGTAGTGAGGGCGGTGGCATGGCAGGTTTTGGTCATGGAGAAGCTGAGAAGCTGGTCTGGCAGGAGCGGCTCCCCGAGGACCTCTATGACCTCCCCAGCCTGGCTCAGACATGGGATATTGATGCTGCGGATGTCAGAGATAGGGCAGGAAGTGGCCTCCAAGTCCTGGTGGCTTACCAGCCCTGCCTCGCGGTCAAGGTCAGGAGTCGTGGGGCCGGGGTCATGGATAGGAGCGGGGTCATGGATAGGGGCAGGGTCATGGATAGGGGCGGGGTCATGGATAGGGGCGGGGTCCCGGGTCTCGATGAAGCACCCAAGGCAGGTGGGCGTGGCCTGTAGAAGACACTCCTCTGTCAGATAGGACACACCCCCCAACTCCATCATGGTGGGGGGGGGGGGGGGGGGGTGAGTGGTGAGGCAGGGGCAGGGGGAGGCAGGGGGAGGCAGGGGCAGGGGGGAGGCAGGGACAGGGGGAGGCAGGGACAGGCAGGGGCAGGGGGAGGCAGGGGCAGGCAGGGGCAGGGGGGAGGCAGGGACAGGCAGGGGCAGGGGGGAAGCAGGGACAGGCAGGGGCAGGCAGAGGCAGGGGGGAGGCAGAGGCAGGGGGGAGGCAGGGGGGAGGCAGGGGGGAGGCAGGGGGGAGGCAGGGACAGGCAAAGGCAGGGGGGAGGCAGGGGCAGGGGGAGGAAGGGGGAGGCAGGCGCAGGGGTCAGGCAGGGGCAGGGGGAGGCAGGGGGGAGGCAGGGACAGGGGGAGGCAGGGCAGGTGGGATGCAGGAGTAAGACAGGGCAGGGGGGAGGCAGGGGCAGGGGGGAGGCAGGACAGGGGGGAGGCAGGAGTCAGGCAGGGCAGGGGCTCAGAAATGCACGACTGCAGGGGGAGAGAGGGAGCTGGGCCACTCTCTGCAGCAGGCGGAGGAAGAGGGGAGGAGGATAGGATGGTAGAGATAAAGGGAGGACGGCAACATGGATGGCCACACCACACAGCCTCAGGTCTCCTCTCTGCTGACACAACACTCCTAGGGGACAGAACAGAAACAACAGTCTCAGAATCAGTAACCAGAAGGACACAGTCAGACAGAACAGAAAACATCAGGGAGACAACATCAGTCTGCAGATAGATTCAGACAGAACAGAAAACAACAGTCTGCAGATAGATTCAGACAGAACAGAAAACAACATCAGTCTGCAGATAGATTCAGACAGAACAGAAAACATCAGGGAGACAACATCAGTCTGCAGATAGATTCAGACAGAACAGAAAACATCAGGGAGACAACATCAGACTGCAGATAGATTCAGACAGAACAGAAAACATCAGGGAGACAACATCAGTCTGCAGATAGATTCAGACAGAACAGAAAACATCAGGGAGACAACATCAGTCTGCAGATAGATTCAGACAGAACAGAAAACAACATCAGTCTGCAGATAGATTCAGACAGAACAGAAAACATCAGGGAGACAACATCAGACTGCAGATAGATTCAGACAGAACAGAAAACATCAGGGAGACAACATCAGACTGCAGATAGATTCAGACAGAACAGAAAACATCAGGGGGAGAACATCAGACTGCAGATAGATTCAGACAGATCAGAAAACAACATCAGTCTGCATATAGATTCAGACAGAACAGAAAACATCAGGGAGACAACATCAGACTGCAGATAGATTCAGACAGAACAGAAAACATCAGGGAGACAACATCAGACTGCAGATAGATTCAGACAGAACAGAAAACATCAGGGGGACAACATCAGTCTGCAGATAGATTCAGACAGAACAGAAAACAACATCAGACTGCAGATAGATTCAGACAGAACAGAAAACATCAGGGGGACAACATCAGTCTGCAGATAGATTCAGACAGAACAGAAAACAACATCAGTCTGCATATAGATTCAGACAGAACAGAAAACATCAGGGAGACAACATCAGACTGCAGATAGATTCAGACAGAACAGAAAACATCAGGGAGACAACATCAGACTGCAGATAGATTCAGACAGAACAGAAAACATCAGGGGGACAACATCAGTCTGCAGATAGATTCAGACAGAACAGAAAACAACATCAGACTGCAGATAGATTCAGACAGAACAGAAAACATCAGGGGGAGAACATCAGACTGCAGATAGATTCAGACAGAACAGAAAACAACATCAGACTGCATATAGATTCAGACAGAACAGAAAACATCAGGGAGACAACATCAGACTGCAGATAGATTCAGACAGAACAGAAAACATCAGGGAGACAACATCAGACTGCATATAGATTCAGACAGAACAGAAAACATCAGGGAGACAACATCATTCTTCTGCTCTCTGGTAACAATATTCACATCAGCCTGGTTGACTCAACCCTCACTGTTACTTCTGCAATCATCACCAAGCTAACAACAAATGTTCCTACTACTTTAAAGAACGCATTAGGTCATAGCCTTAAGATAGGAATGATGTGCAAGGAATGTTTCCAAGAGACCATCCCCTTCATGTCAAATAGGTCTTAGCCAAAACATGATTAGCATGTTAAAACAATTTAAAATACTAACGGTGAATACACGTTTCATGGGAAAGAGCCTTCATGTGGCTAACATCCCACGAAACAGAAGATGGGGACCACTGTCCCAATAAGGGACATCTCTAGACATGCTTAATGGGCCATTGAGTTAGTAGGGAATGAAATTAAAGGACATCTAGTCAGCAGGAGATGAGGTGAGAGGGCAGTGAGTCCGGAGAAGATTAGATGAGATCAGAGGACATTGAGTCAGGAGAAGATGAGATGACATTGAATAAGGAGGAGATAAGATGAGAGGAGATTGAGTCATGAGAAAATGAGATGAGAGGAGATTGAGTCATGAGGAAATGAGATGAGAGGAGATTGAGTCAGGAGGAGATGAGATGAGAGGAGATTGAGTCATGAGGAGATGAGATGAGAGGATATTGAGTCAGGAGGAGATGAGATGAGAGGAGATTGAGTCAGGAGGAGATGAGATGAAAGGAGATTGAGTCATGAGGAGATGAGATGAGAGGATATTGAGTCATGAGGAGATGAGATAAGAGGATATTGAGTCAGGAGGAGATGAGTTGAGAGGATATTGAGTCATGAGGAGATGAGGTGAGAGGATATTGAGTCATGAGGAGATGAGAGGATATTGAGTCATGAGGAGATGAGATGAGAGGATATTGAGTCAGGAGGAGATGAGATGAGAGGAGATTGATTCAGCAGGAGATGAGATGAGGGTATGTTGAGTCGAGAAGAAGATTACATGAGATCAGAGGACATTGACTCAGGAACAGATGAGATGGGAGGACATTGAGTCAGGAAGAGATGAGTGGATAATGAGTCAGGAGGAGACAAGATAACAGGACATTGAGTCTGGAGAAGATGATATGAGAGGACATTGAGTCAGGAGGAGATGTGATTGAGTCTGTAGAAGATGAGATGAGAAGACATTGAATCAGGGTGAGATGAGAGGACATTGAATCAGGGTGAGATGAGAGGACATTGAATCAGGGTGAGATGAGAGGACATTGAATCAGGGTGAGATGAGAGGACATTGAATCAGGGTGAGATGAGAGGACATTGAATCAGGAGGAGATGAGAGGACATTGAGTCAGGGTGAGATGAGAGGACATTGAATCAGGAGGAGATGAGAGGACATTGAGTCAGGGTGAGATGAGAGGACATTGAATCAGGGTGAGATGAGAGGACATTGAATCAGGGTGAGATGAGAGGATATTGAATCAGGAGGAGATGAGAGGACATTGAATCAGGAGGAGATAAGATGATATGAGAGGTCATTGAGTCAAGGGAGGGAAGCATGAGTGGGAAGGAGGTAGAGAGCAGGTGGAGGCAACAGCTAATTACCATAACCAATGTGTTCTGTCTCCTGTAAGGTTCCTATAGGAGGTGGAGGCAACAGCTAATTACCATAACCAATGTGTTCTGTCTCCTGTAAGGTTCCTATAGGAGTTGGAGGCAACAGCTAATTACCATAACCAATGTGTTCTGTCTCCTGTAAGGTTCCTATAGGAGGAGGGAACAGCTAATTACCATAACCAATGTGTTCTGTCTCCTGTAAGGTTCCTATAGGTGGAGGCAACAGCTAATTACCATAACCAATGTGTTCTGTCTCCTGTAAGGTTCCTATAGGAGGAGGGAACAGCTAATTACCATAACCAATGTGTTCGGTCTCCTGTAAGGTTCCTATAGGAGGAGGAGGGAACAGCTAATTACCATAACCAATGTGTTCTGTCTCCTGTAAGGTTCCTATAGGAGGAGGAGGAGGGAACAGCTAATTACCATAACCAATGTGTTCTGTCTCCTGTAAGGTTCCTATAGGAGGAGGAGGAGGGAACAGCTAATTACCATAACCAATGTGTTCTGTCTCCTGTAAGGTTCCTATAGGAGGAGGAGGCAACATCTAATTACCATAACCAATGTGTTCTGTCTCCTGTAAGGTTCCTATAGGAGGAGGGAACAGCTAATTACCATAACCAATGTGTTCTGTCTCCTGTAAGGTTCCTATAGGAGGAGGAGGGAACAGCTAATTACCATAACCAATGTGTTTTGTCTCCTGTAAGGTTCCTATAGGAGGAGGAGGCAACAGCTAATTACCATAAGCAATGTGTTCTGTCTCCTGTAAGGTTCCTATAGGAGCAGGTGGAGGCAACAGCTAATTACCATAACCAATGTGTTCTGTCTCCTGTAAGGTTCCTATAGGAGGAGGAGGGAACAGCTAATTACCATAACCAATGTGTTTTGTCTCCTGTAAGGTTCCTATAGGAGGAGGAGGCAACAGCTAATTACCATAACCAATGTGTTCTGTCTCCTGTAAGGTTCCTATAGGAGGAGGGAACAGCTAATTACCATAACCAATGTGTTCTGTCTCCTGTAAGGTTCCTATAGGAGGAGGGCACAGCTAATTACCATAACCAATGTGTTCTGTCTCCTGTAAGGTTCCTATAGGAGGAGGTGGAGGGAACAGCTAATTACCATAACCAATGTGTTCTGTCTCCTGTAAGGTTCCTATAGGAGGAGGGAACAGCTAATTACCATAACCAATGTGTTCTGTCTCCTGTAAGGTTCCTATAGGAGGAGGAGGAGGCAACAGCTAATTACCATAACCAATGTGTTTTGTCTCCTGTAAGGTTCCTATAGGAGGAGAGAACAGCTAATTACCATAAGCAATGTGTTCTGTCTCCTGTAAGGTTCCTATAGGAGGAGGAGGGAACAGCTAATTACCATAACCAATGTGTTTTGTCTCCTGTAAGGTTCCTATAGGAGGAGGAGGCAACAGCTAATTACCATAAGCAATGTGTTCTGTCTCCTGTAAGGTTCCTATAGGAGGAGGTGGAGGGAACAGCTAATTACCATAACCAATGTGTTCTGTCTCCTGTAAGGTTCCTATAGGAGGAGGGAACAGCTAATTACCATAACCAATGTGTTCTGTCTCCTGTAAGGTTCCTATAGGAGGAGGAGGAGGCAACAGCTAATTACCATAACCAATGTGTTTTGTCTCCTGTAAGGTTCCTATAGGAGGAGGGAACAGCTAATTACCATAACCAATGTGTTCTGTCTCCTGTAAGGTTCCTATAGGAGGAGGAGGGAACAGCTAATTACCATAACCAATGTGTTCTGTCTCCTGTAATGTTCCTATAGGAGGAGGGAACAGCTAATTACCATAACCAATGTGTTCTGTCTCCTGTAAGGTTCCTATAGGAGGAGGGAACAACTAATTACCATAACCAATGTGTTCTGTCTCCTGTAAGGTTCCTATAGGAGGAGGGAACAGCTAATTACCATAACCAATGTGTTTTGTCTCCTGTAAGGTTCCTATAGGAGGAGGAGGCAACAGCTAATTACCATAACCAATGTGTTCTGTCTCCTGTAAGGTTCCTATAGGAGGAGGGAACAGCTAATTACCATAACCAATGTGTTTGTCTCCTGTAAGGTTCCTATAGGAGGAGGAGGCAACAGCTAATTACCATAACCAATGTGTTCTGTCTCCTGTAAGGTTCCTATAGGAGGAGGGAACAGCTAATTACCATAACCAATGTGTTTTGTCTCCTGTAAGGTTCCTATAGGAGGAGGAGGCAACAGCTAATTACCATAACCAATGTGTTCTGTCTCCTGTAAGGTTCCTATAGGAGGAGGGAACAGCTAATTACCATAACCAATGTGTTTTGTCTCCTGTAAGGTTCCTATAGGAGGAGGAGGGAACAGCTAATTACCATAACCAATGTGTTCTGTCTCCTGTAAGGTTCCTATAGGAGGAGGAGGAGGGAACAGCTAATTACCATAACCAATGTGTTCTGTCTCCTGTACGGTTCCTATAGGAGGTGGAGGCAACAGCAAATTACCATAACAAATGTGTTTTGTCTCCTGTAAGGTTCCTATAGGAGGAGGAGGGAACAGCTAATTACCATAACCAATGTGTTTTGTCTCCTGTAAGGTTCCTATAGGAGGAGGAGGCAACAGCTAATTACCATAACCAATGTGTTCTGTCTCCTGTAAGGTTCCTATAGGAGGAGGAGGCAACAGCTAATTACCATAACCAATGTGTTCTGTCTCCTGTAAGGTTCCTATAGGAGGAGGAGGGAACAGCTAATTACCATAACCAATGTGTTCCGTCTCCTGTAAGGTTCCTATAGGAGGAGGGAACAGCTAATTACCATAACCAATGTGTTCTGTCTCCTGTAAGGTTCCTATAGGAGGAGGAGGGAACAGCTAATTACCATAACCAATGTGTTCTGTCTCCTGTAAGGTTCCTATAGGAGGAGGGAACAGCTAATTACCATAACCAATGTGTTCTGTCTCCTGTAAGGTTCCTATAGGAGGTGGAGGCAATAGCTAATTACCATAACCAATGTGTTCTGTCTCCTGTAAGGTTCCTATAGGAGGAGGAGGGAACAGCTAATTACCATAACCAATGTGTTCTGTCTCCTGTAATGTTCCTATAGGAGGAGGGAACAGCTAATTACCATAACCAATGTGTTCTGTCTCCTGTAAGGTTCCTATAGGAGGAGGGAACAACTAATTACCATAACCAATGTGTTCTGTCTCCTGTAAGGTTCCTATAGGAGGAGGGAACAGCTAATTACCATAACCAATGTGTTCCGTCTCCTGTAAGGTTCCTATAGGAGGAGGGAACAGCTAATTACCATAACCAATGTGTTCTGTCTCCTGTAAGGTTCCTATAGGAGGAGGAGGGAACAGCTAATTACCATAACCAATGTGTTCTGTCTCCTGTAAGGTTCCTATAGGAGGAGGGAACAGCTAATTACCATAACCAATGTGTTCTGTCTCCTGTAAGGTTCCTATAGGAGGTGGAGGCAATAGCTAATTACCATAACCAATGTGTTCTGTCTCCTGTAAGGTTCCTATAGGAGGAGGAGGGAACAGCTAATTACCATAACCAATGTGTTCTGTCTCCTGTAAGGTTCCTATAGGAGGAGGGAACAGCTAATTACCATAACCAATGTGTTCTGTCTCCTGTAAGGTTCCTATAGGAGGAGGGCACAGCTAATTACCATAACCAATGTGTTCTGTCTCCTGTAAGGTTCCTATAGGAGGAGGTGGAGGGAACAGCTAATTACCATAACCAATGTGTTCTGTCTCCTGTAAGGTTCCTATAGGAGGAGGGAACAGCTAATTACCATAACCAATGTGTTCTGTCTCCTGTAAGGTTCCTATAGGAGGAGGAGGAGGCAACAGCTAATTACCATAACCAATGTGTTTTGTCTCCTGTAAGGTTCCTATAGGAGGAGGGAACAGCTAATTACCATAACCAATGTGTTCTGTCTCCTGTAAGGTTCCTATAGGAGGAGGAGGGAACAGCTAATTACCATAACCAATGTGTTCTGTCTCCTGTAATGTTCCTATAGGAGGAGGGAACAGCTAATTACCATAACCAATGTGTTCTGTCTCCTGTAAGGTTCCTATAGGAGGAGGGAACAACTAATTACCATAACCAATGTGTTCTGTCTCCTGTAAGGTTCCTATAGGAGGAGGGAACAGCTAATTACCATAACCAATGTGTTTTGTCTCCTGTAAGGTTCCTATAGGAGGAGGGAACAGCTAATTACCATAACCAATGTGTTTGTCTCCTGTAAGGTTCCTATAGGAGGAGGAGGCAACAGCTAATTACCATAACCAATGTGTTCTGTCTCCTGTAAGGTTCCTATAGGAGGAGGGAACAGCTAATTACCATAACCAATGTGTTTTGTCTCCTGTAAGGTTCCTATAGGAGGAGGAGGCAACAGCTAATTACCATAACCAATGTGTTCTGTCTCCTGTAAGGTTCCTATAGGAGGAGGGAACAGCTAATTACCATAACCAATGTGTTTTGTCTCCTGTAAGGTTCCTATAGGAGGAGGAGGGAACAGCTAATTACCATAACCAATGTGTTCTGTCTCCTGTAAGGTTCCTATAGGAGGAGGAGGAGGGAACAGCTAATTACCATAACCAATGTGTTCTGTCTCCTGTAAGGTTCCTATAGGAGGTGGAGGCAACAGCTAATTACCATAACAAATGTGTTCTGTCTCCTGTAAGGTTCCTATAGGAGGAGGAGGGAACAGCTAATTACCATAACCAATGTGTTTTGTCTCCTGTAAGGTTCCTATAGGAGGAGGAGGCAACAGCTAATTACCATAACCAATGTGTTCTGTCTCCTGTAAGGTTCCTATAGGAGGAGGAGGCAACAGCTAATTACCATAACCAATGTGTTCTGTCTCCTGTAAGGTTCCTATAGGAGGAGGAGGGAACAGCTAATTACCATAACCAATGTGTTCCGTCTCCTGTAAGGTTCCTATAGGAGGAGGGAACAGCTAATTACCATAACCAATGTGTTCTGTCTCCTGTAAGGTTCCTATAGGAGGAGGAGGGAACAGCTAATTACCATAACCAATGTGTTCTGTCTCCTGTAAGGTTCCTATAGGAGGAGGGAACAGCTAATTACCATAACCAATGTGTTCTGTCTCCTGTAAGGTTCCTATAGGAGGTGGAGGCAATAGCTAATTACCATAACCAATGTGTTCTGTCTCCTGTAAGGTTCCTATAGGAGGAGGAGGGAACAGCTAATTACCATAACCAATGTGTTCTGTCTCCTGTAATGTTCCTATAGGAGGAGGGAACAGCTAATTACCATAACCAATGTGTTCTGTCTCCTGTAAGGTTCCTATAGGAGGAGGGAACAACTAATTACCATAACCAATGTGTTCTGTCTCCTGTAAGGTTCCTATAGGAGGAGGGAACAGCTAATTACCATAACCAATGTGTTCCGTCTCCTGTAAGGTTCCTATAGGAGGAGGGAACAGCTAATTACCATAACCAATGTGTTCTGTCTCCTGTAAGGTTCCTATAGGAGGAGGAGGGAACAGCTAATTACCATAACCAATGTGTTCTGTCTCCTGTAAGGTTCCTATAGGAGGAGGGAACAGCTAATTACCATAACCAATGTGTTCTGTCTCCTGTAAGGTTCCTATAGGAGGTGGAGGCAATAGCTAATTACCATAACCAATGTGTTCTGTCTCCTGTAAGGTTCCTATAGGAGGAGGAGGGAACAGCTAATTACCATAACCAATGTGTTCTGTCTCCTGTAATGTTCCTATAGGAGGAGGGAACAGCTAATTACCATAACCAATGTGTTCTGTCTCCTGTAAGGTTCCTATAGGAGGAGGGAACAACTAATTACCATAACCAATGTGTTCTGTCTCCTGTAAGGTTCCTATAGGAGGAGGGAACAGCTAATTACCATAACCAATGTGTTTTGTCTCCTGTAAGGTTCCTATAGGAGGAGGAGGCAACAGCTAATTACCATAACCAATGTGTTCTGTCTCCTGTAAGGTTCCTATAGGAGGAGGGAACAGCTAATTACCATAACCAATGTGTTTGTCTCCTGTAAGGTTCCTATAGGAGGAGGAGGCAACAGCTAATTACCATAACCAATGTGTTCTGTCTCCTGTAAGGTTCCTATAGGAGGAGGGAACAGCTAATTACCATAACCAATGTGTTTTGTCTCCTGTAAGGTTCCTATAGGAGGAGGAGGCAACAGCTAATTACCATAACCAATGTGTTCTGTCTCCTGTAAGGTTCCTATAGGAGGAGGGAACAGCTAATTACCATAACCAATGTGTTTTGTCTCCTGTAAGGTTCCTATAGGAGGAGGAGGGAACAGCTAATTACCATAACCAATGTGTTCTGTCTCCTGTAAGGTTCCTATAGGAGGAGGAGGAGGGAACAGCTAATTACCATAACCAATGTGTTCTGTCTCCTGTAAGGTTCCTATAGGAGGTGGAGGCAACAGCTAATTACCATAACAAATGTGTTTTGTCTCCTGTAAGGTTCCTATAGGAGGAGGAGGGAACAGCTAATTACCATAACCAATGTGTTTTGTCTCCTGTAAGGTTCCTATAGGAGGAGGAGGCAACAGCTAATTACCATAACCAATGTGTTCTGTCTCCTGTAAGGTTCCTATAGGAGGAGGAGGGAACAGCTAATTACCATAACCAATGTGTTCTGTCTCCTGTAAGGTTCCTATAGGAGGAGGAGGGAACAGCTAATTACCATAACCAATGTGTTTTGTCTCCTGTAAGGTTCCTATAGGAGGAGGAGGCAACAGCTAATTACCATAAGCAATGTGTTCTGTCTCCTGTAAGGTTCCTATAGGAGCAGGTGGAGGCAACAGCTAATTACCATAACCAATGTGTTCTGTCTCCTGTAAGGTTCCTATAGGAGGAGGAGGGAACAGCTAATTACCATAACCAATGTGTTCTGTCTCCTGTAAGGTTCCTATAGGAGGTGGAGGACACAGCTAATTACCATAACCAATGTGTTCTGTCTCCTGTAAGGTTCCTATAGGAGGAGGAGGGAACAGCTAATTACCATAACCAATGTGTTCTGTCTCCTGTAAGGTTCCTATAGGAGGTGGAGGCAACAGCTAATTACCATAACCAATGTGTTCTGTCTCCTGTAAGGTTCCTATAGGAGGAGGGAACAGCTAATTACCATAACCAATGTGTTCGGTCTCCTGTAAGGTTCCTATAGGAGGAGGAGGGAACAGCTAATTACCATAACCAATGTGTTCTGTCTCCTGTAAGGTTCCTATAGGAGGAGGAGGAGGCAACAGCTAATTACCATAACCAATGTGTTTTGTCTCCTGTAAGGTTCCTATAGGAGGAGGGAACAGCTAATTACCATAACCAATGTGTTCTGTCTCCTGTAAGGTTCCTATAGGAGGAGGAGGGAACAGCTAATTACCATAACCAATGTGTTCTGTCTCCTGTAAGGTTCCTATAGGAGGTGGAGGACACAGCTAATTACCATAACCAATGTGTTCTGTCTCCTGTAAGGTTCCTATAGGAGGAGGAGGGAACAGCTAATTACCATAACCAATGTGTTCTGTCTCCTGTAAGGTTCCTATAGGATGTGGAGGCAACAGCTAATTACCATAACCAATGTGTTCTGTCTCCTGTAAGGTTCCTATAGGAGGAGGGAACAGCTAATTACCATAACCAATGTGTTCTGTCTCCTGTAAGGTTCCTATAGGAGGAGGGAACATCTAATTACCATAACCAATGTGTTCTGTCTCCTATAAGGTTCCTATAGGAGGAGGGAACAGCTAATTACCATAACCAATGCGTTCTGTCTCCTGTAATGTTCCTATAGGAGGAGGTAACAGCTAATTACCATAACCAATGTGTTCTGTCTCCTGTAAGGTTCCTATAGGTGGAGGAGGCAACAGCTAATTACCATAACCAATGTGTTCTGTCTCCTGTAAGGTTCCTATAGGAGGAGGGAACAGCTAATTACCATAACCAATGTGTTTTGTCTCCTGTAAGGTTCCTATAGGAGGAGGAGGCAACAGCTAATTACCATAACCAATGTGTTCTGTCTCCTGTAAGGTTCCTATAGGAGGAGGGAACAGCTAATTACCATAACCAATGTGTTTTGTCTCCTGTAAGGTTCCTATAGGAGGAGGAGGCAACAGCTAATTACCATAACCAATGTGTTCTGTCTCCTGTAAGGTTCCTATAGGAGGAGGGAACAGCTAATTACCATAACCAATGTGTTTTGTCTCCTGTAAGGTTCCTATAGGAGGAGGAGGCAACAGCTAATTACCATAACCAATGTGTTCTGTCTCCTGTAAGGTTCCTATTGGAGGAGGAGGGAACAGCTAATTACCATAACCAATGTGTTCTGTCTCCTGTAAGGTTCCTATAGGAGGAGGGAACAGCTAATTACCATAACCAATGTGTTCTGTCTCCTGTAAGGTTCCTATAGGAGGTGGAGGCAACAGCTAATTACCATAACCAATGTGTTCTGTCTCCTGTAAGGTTCCTATAGGAGGAGGGAACAGCTAATTACCATAACCAATGTGTTCTGTCTCCTGTAAGGTTCCTATAGGAGGAGGGAACAGCTAATTACCATAACCAATGTGTTTTGTCTCCTGTAAGGTTCCTATAGGAGGAGGAGGCAACAGCTAATTACCATAACCAATGTGTTCTGTCTCCTGTAAGGTTCCTATAGGAGGAGGGAACAGCTAATTACCATAACCAATGTGTTTTGTCTCCTGTAAGGTTCCTATAGGAGGAGGAGGCAACAGCTAATTACCATAACCAATGTGTTCTGTCTCCTGTAAGGTTCCTATAGGAGGAGGGAACAGCTAATTACCATAACCAATGTGTTTTGTCTCCTGTAAGGTTCCTATAGGAGGAGGAGGCAACAGCTAATTACCATAACCAATGTGTTCTGTCTCCTGTAAGGTTCCTATAGGAGGAGGGAACAGCTAATTACCATAACCAATGTGTTTTGTCTCCTGTAAGGTTCCTATAGGAGGAGGAGGCAACAGCTAATTACCATAACCAATGTGTTCTGTCTCATGTAAGGTTCCTATAGGAGGAGGAGGAGGGAACAGCTAATTACCATAACCAATGTGTTCGGTCTCCTGTAAGGTTCCTATAGGAGGAGGAGGGAACAGCTAATTACCATAACCAATGTGTTCTGTCTCCTGTAAGGTTCCTATAGGAGGAGGAGGAGGGAACAGCTAATTACCATAACCATTGTGTTCTGTCTCCTGTAAGGTTCCTATAGGAGGTGGAGGCAACAGCTAATTACCATAACAAATGTGTTCTGTCTCCTGTAAGGTTCCTATAGGAGGAGGAGGGAACAGCTAATTACCATAACCAATGTGTTTTGTCTCCTGTAAGGTTCCTATAGGAGGAGGAGGCAACAGCTAATTACCATAACCAATGTGTTCTGTCTCCTGTAAGGTTCCTATAGGAGGAGGAGGCAACAGCTAATTACCATAACCAATGTGTTCTGTCTCCTGTAAGGTTCCTATAGGAGGAGGAGGGAACAGCTAATTACCATAACCAATGTGTTCTGTCTCCTGTAAGGTTCCTATAGGAGGAGGGAGCAGCTAATTACCATAACCAATGTGTTCTGTCTCCTGTAAGGTTACTATAGGAGGAGGGAACAGCTAATTACCATAACCAATGTGTTTTGTCTCCTGTAAGGTTCCTATAGGAGGAGGAGGCAACAGCTAATTACCATAACCAATGTGTTCTGTCTCCTGTAAGGTTCCTATAGGAGGAGGGAACAGCTAATTACCATAACCAATGTGTTTTGTCTCCTGTAAGGTTCCTATAGGAGGAGGAGGCAACAGCTAATTACCATAACCAATGTGTTCTGTCTCCTGTAAGGTTCCTATAGGAGGAGGAGGAGGGACCAGCTAATTACCATAACCAATGTGTTCGGTCTCCTGTAAGGTTCCTATAGGAGGAGGAGGGAACAGCTAATTACCATAACCAATGTGTTCTGTCTCCTGTAAGGTTCCTATAGGAGGAGGAGGAGGGAACAGCTAATTACCATAACCAATGTGTTCTGTCTCCTGTAAGGTTCCTATAGGAGGTGGAGGCAACAGCTAATTACCATAACAAATGTGTTCTGTCTCCTGTAAGGTTCCTATAGGAGGAGGAGGGAACAGCTAATTACCATAACCAATGTGTTTTGTCTCCTGTAAGGTTCCTATAGGAGGAGGAGGCAACAGCTAATTACCATAACCAATGTGTTCTGTCTCCTGTAAGGTTCCTATAGGAGGAGGAGGCAACAGCTAATTACCATAACCAATGTGTTCTGTCTCCTGTAAGGTTCCTATAGGAGGAGGAGGGAACAGCTAATTACCATAACCAATGTGTTCTGTCTCCTGTAAGGTTCCTATAGGAGGAGGAGGAGGGAACAGCTAATTACCATAACCAATGTGTTCTGTCTCCTGTAAGGTTCCTATAGGAGGAGGGAACAGCTAATTACCATAACCAATGTGTTCTGTCTCCTGTAAGGTTCCTATAGGAGGAGGAGGAGGCAACAGCTAATTACCATAACCAATGTGTTCTGTCTCCTGTAAGGTTCCTATAGGAGGATGAGGCAACAGCTAATTACCATAACCAATGTGTTCTGTCTCCTGTAAGGTTCCTATAGGAGGAGGAGGCAACAGCTAATTACCATAACCAATGTGTTTTGTCTCCTGTAAGGTTCCTATAGGAGGATGAGGCAACAGCTAATTACCATAACCAATGTGTTCTGTCTCCTGTAAGGTTCCTATAGGAGGAGGGAACAGCTAATTACCATAACCAATGTGTTTTGTCTCCTGTAAGGTTCCTATAGGAGGAGGAGGCAACAGCTAATTACCATAACCAATGTGTTCTGTCTCCTGTAAGGTTCCTATAGGAGGAGGGAACAGCTAATTACCATAACCAATGTGTTTTGTCTCCTGTAAGGTTCCTATAGGAGGAGGAGGCAACAGCTAATTACCATAACCAATGTGTTCTGTCTCCTGTAAGGTTCCTATAGGAGGAGGGAACAGCTAATTACCATAACCAATGTGTTTTGTCTCCTGTAAGGTTCCTATAGGAGGAGGAGGCAACAGCTAATTACCATAACCAATGTGTTCTGTCTCATGTAAGGTTCCTATAGGAGGAGGAGGAGGGAACAGCTAATTACCATAACCAATGTGTTCGGTCTCCTGTAAGGTTCCTATAGGAGGAGGAGGGAACAGCTAATTACCATAACCAATGTGTTCTGTCTCCTGTAAGGTTCCTATAGGAGGAGGAGGAGGGAACAGCTAATTACCATAACCATTGTGTTCTGTCTCCTGTAAGGTTCCTATAGGAGGTGGAGGCAACAGCTAATTACCATAACAAATGTGTTCTGTCTCCTGTAAG
Source organism: Oncorhynchus kisutch (assembly GCF_002021735.2). Lineage (NCBI taxonomy): Eukaryota > Metazoa > Chordata > Actinopteri > Salmoniformes > Salmonidae > Oncorhynchus > Oncorhynchus kisutch. Next base: position 1,397,448 of record NC_034188.2, read on the forward strand.
GTTCCTATAGGAGGAGGAGGGAACAGCTAATTACCATAACCAATGTGTTTTGTCTCCTGTAAGGTTCCTATAGGAGGAGGAGGCAACAGCTAATTACCATAACCAATGTGTTCTGTCTCCTGTAAGGTTCCTATAGGAGGAGGAGGCAACAGCTAATTACCATAACCAATGTGTTCTGTCTCCTGTAAGGTTCCTATAGGAGGAGGAGGGAACAGCTAATTACCATAACCAATGTGTTCTGTCTCCTGTAAGGTTCCTATAGGAGGAGGGAACAGCTAATACCATAACCAATGTGTTCTGTCTCCTGTAAGGTTCCTATAGGAGGAGGGAACAGCTAATTACCATAACCAATGTGTTTTGTCTCCTGTAAGGTTCCTATAGGAGGAGGAGGCAACAGCTAATTACCATAACCAATGTGTTCTGTCTCCTGTAAGGTTCCTATAGGAGGAGGGAACAGCTAATTACCATAACCAATGTGTTTTGTCTCCTGTAAGGTTCCTATAGGAGGAGGAGGCAACAGCTAATTACCATAACCAATGTGTTCTGTCTCCTGTAAGGTTCCTATAGGAGGAGGAGGAGGGACCAGCTAATTACCATAACCAATGTGTTCGGTCTCCTGTAAGGTTCCTATAGGAGGAGGAGGGAACAGCTAATTACCATAACCAATGTGTTCTGTCTCCTGTAAGGTTCCTATAGGAGGAGGAGGAGGGAACAGCTAATTACCATAACCAATGTGTTCTGTCTCCTGTAAGGTTCCTATAGGAGGTGGAGGCAACAGCTAATTACCATAACAAATGTGTTCTGTCTCCTGTAAGGTTCCTATAGGAGGAGGAGGGAACAGCTAATTACCATAACCAATGTGTTTTGTCTCCTGTAAGGTTCCTATAGGAGGAGGAGGCAACAGCTAATTACCATAACCAATGTGTTCTGTCTCCTGTAAGGTTCCTATAGGAGGAGGAGGCAACAGCTAATTACCATAACCAATGTGTTCTGTCTCCTGTAAGGTTCCTATAGGAGGAGGAGGGAACAGCTAATTACCATAACCAATGTGTTCTGTCTCCTGTAAGGTTCCTATAGGAGGAGGAGGAGGGAACAGCTAATTACCATAACCAATGTGTTCTGTCTCCTGTAAGGTTCCTATAGGAGGAGGGAACAGCTAATTACCATAACCAATGTGTTCTGTCTCCTGTAAGGTTCCTATAGGAGGAGGAGGAGGCAACAGCTAATTACCATAACCAATGTGTTCTGTCTCCTGTAAGGTTCCTATAGGAGGATGAGGCAACAGCTAATTACCATAACCAATGTGTTCTGTCTCCTGTAAGGTTCCTATAGGAGGAGGAGGCAACAGCTAATTACCATAACCAATGTGTTTTGTCTCCTGTAAGGTTCCTATAGGAGGATGAGGCAACAGCTAATTACCATAACCAATGTGTTCTGTCTCCTGTAAGGTTCCTATAGGAGGAGGGAACAGCTAATTACCATAACCAATGTGTTCTGTCTCCTGTAAGGTTCCTATAGGAGGTGGAGGCAACAGCTAATTACCATAACCAATGTGTTCTGTCTCCTGTAAGGTTCCTATAGGAGGAGGGAACAGCTAATTACCATAACCAATGTGTTCTGTCTCCTGTAAGGTTCCTATAGGAGGAGGGAACAGCTAATTACCATAACCAATGTGTTCTGTCTCCTGTAAGGTTCCTATAGGAGGAGGGAACAGCTAATTACCATAACCAATGTGTTCTGTCTCCTGTAATGTTCCTATAGGAGGAGGGAACAGCTAATTACCATAACCAATGTGTTCTGTCTCCTGTAAGGTTCCTATAGGAGGAGGGAACAGCTAATTACCATAACCAATGTGTTTTGTCTCCTGTAAGGTTCCTATAGGAGGAGGGAACAGCTAATTACCATAACCAATGTGTTTTGTCTCCTGTAAGGTTCCTATAGGAGGAGGAGGCAACAGCTAATTACCATAACCAATGTGTTCTGTCTCCTGTAAGGTTCCTATAGGAGGAGGGAACAGCTAATTACCATAACCAATGTGTTTTGTCTCCTGTAAGGTTCCTATAGGAGGAGGAGGCAACAGCTAATTACCATAACCAATGTGTTCTGTCTCCTGTAAGGTTCCTATAGGAGGCGGGAACAGCTAATTACCATAACCAATGTGTTCTGTCTCCTGTAAGGTTCCTATAGGAGGAGGAGGGAACAGCTAATTACCATAACCAATGTGTTCTGTCTCCTGTAAGGTTCCTATAGGAGGAGGAGGAGGGAACAGCTAATTACCATAACCAATGTGTTCTGTCTCCTGTAAGGTTCCTATAGGAGGAGGGAACAGCTAATTACCATAACCAATGTGTTCTGTCTCCTGTAAGGTTCCTATAGGAGGAGGAGGAGGCAACAGCTAATTACCATAACCAATGTGTTCTGTCTCCTGTAAGGTTCCTATAGGAGGAGGAGGCAACAGCTAATTACCATAACCAATGTGTTTTGTCTCCTGTAAGGTTCCTATAGGAGGATGAGGCAACAGCTAATTACCATAACCAATGTGTTCTGTCTCCTGTAAGGTTCCTATAGGAGGAGGGAACAGCTAATTACCATAACCAATGTGTTCTGTCTCCTGTAAGGTTCCTATAGGAGGTGGAGGCAACAGCTAATTACCATAACCAATGTGTTCTGTCTCCTGTAAGGTTCCTATAGGAGGAGGGAACAGCTAATTACCATAACCAATGTGTTCTGTCTCCTGTAAGGTTCCTATAGGAGGAGGGAACAGCTAATTACCATAACCAATGTGTTCTGTCTCCTGTAAGGTTCCTATAGGAGGAGGGAACAGCTAATTACCATAACCAATGTGTTCTGTCTCCTGTAATGTTCCTATAGGAGGAGGGAACAGCTAATTACCATAACCAATGTGTTCTGTCTCCTGTAAGGTTCCTATAGGAGGAGGGAACAGCTAATTACCATAACCAATGTGTTTTGTCTCCTGTAAGGTTCCTATAGGAGGAGGGAACAGCTAATTACCATAACCAATGTGTTTTGTCTCCTGTAAGGTTCCTATAGGAGGAGGAGGCAACAGCTAATTACCATAACCAATGTGTTCTGTCTCCTGTAAGGTTCCTATAGGAGGAGGGAACAGCTAATTACCATAACCAATGTGTTTTGTCTCCTGTAAGGTTCCTATAGGAGGAGGAGGCAACAGCTAATTACCATAACCAATGTGTTCTGTCTCCTGTAAGGTTCCTATAGGAGGCGGGAACAGCTAATTACCATAACCAATGTGTTTTGTCTCCTGTAAGGTTCCTATAGGAGGAGGAGGCAACAGCTAATTACCATAACCAATGTGTTCTGTCTCCTGTAAGGTTCCTATAGGAGGAGGGAACAGCTAATTACCATAACCAATGTGTTTTGTCTCCTGTAAGGTTCCTATAGGAGGAGGAGGCAACAGCTAATTACCATAACCAATGTGTTCTGTCTCCTGTAAGGTTCCTATAGGAGGAGGAGGAGGGAACAGCTAATTACCATAACCAATGTGTTCGGTCTCCTGTAAGGTTCCTATAGGAGGAGGAGGGAACAGCTAATTACCATAACCAATGTGTTCTGTCTCCTGTAAGGTTCCTATAGGAGGAGGAGGAGGGAACAGCTAATTACCATAACCAATGTGTTCTGTCTCCTGTAAGGTTCCTATAGGAGGTGGAGGCAACAGCTAATTACCATAACAAATGTGTTCTGTCTCCTGTAAGGTTCCTATAGGAGGAGGAGGGAACAGCTAATTACCATAACCAATGTGTTTTGTCTCCTGTAAGGTTCCTATAGGAGGAGGAGGCAACAGCTAATTACCATAACCAATGTGTTCTGTCTCCTGTAAGGTTCCTATAGGAGGAGGAGGCAACAGCTAATTACCATAACCAATGTGTTCTGTCTCCTGTAAGGTTCCTATAGGAGGAGGAGGGAACAGCTAATTACCATAACCAATGTGTTCTGTCTCCTGTAAGGTTCCTATAGGAGGAGGGAACAGCTAATTACCATAACCAATGTGTTCTGTCTCCTGTAAGGTTCCTATAGGAGGAGGGAACAGCTAATTACCATAACCAATGTGTTTTGTCTCCTGTAAGGTTCCTATAGGAGGAGGAGGCAACAGCTAATTACCATAACCAATGTGTTCTGTCTCCTGTAAGGTTCCTATAGGAGGAGGGAACAGCTAATTACCATAACCAATGTGTTTTGTCTCCTGTAAGGTTCCTATAGGAGGAGGAGGCAACAGCTAATTACCATAACCAATGTGTTCTGTCTCCTGTAAGGTTCCTATAGGAGGAGGAGGAGGGACCAGCTAATTACCATAACCAATGTGTTCGGTCTCCTGTAAGGTTCCTATAGGAGGAGGAGGGAACAGCTAATTACCATAACCAATGTGTTCTGTCTCCTGTAAGGTTCCTATAGGAGGAGGAGGAGGGAACAGCTAATTACCATAACCAATGTGTTCTGTCTCCTGTAAGGTTCCTATAGGAGGTGGAGGCAACAGCTAATTACCATAACAAATGTGTTCTGTCTCCTGTAAGGTTCCTATAGGAGGAGGAGGGAACAGCTAATTACCATAACCAATGTGTTTTGTCTCCTGTAAGGTTCCTATAGGAGGAGGAGGCAACAGCTAATTACCATAACCAATGTGTTCTGTCTCCTGTAAGGTTCCTATAGGAGGAGGAGGCAACAGCTAATTACCATAACCAATGTGTTCTGTCTCCTGTAAGGTTCCTATAGGAGGAGGAGGGAACAGCTAATTACCATAACCAATGTGTTCTGTCTCCTGTAAGGTTCCTATAGGAGGAGGAGGAGGGAACAGCTAATTACCATAACCAATGTGTTCTGTCTCCTGTAAGGTTCCTATAGGAGGAGGGAACAGCTAATTACCATAACCAATGTGTTCTGTCTCCTGTAAGGTTCCTATAGGAGGAGGAGGAGGCAACAGCTAATTACCATAACCAATGTGTTCTGTCTCCTGTAAGGTTCCTATAGGAGGATGAGGCAACAGCTAATTACCATAACCAATGTGTTCTGTCTCCTGTAAGGTTCCTATAGGAGGAGGAGGCAACAGCTAATTACCATAACCAATGTGTTTTGTCTCCTGTAAGGTTCCTATAGGAGGATGAGGCAACAGCTAATTACCATAACCAATGTGTTCTGTCTCCTGTAAGGTTACTATAGGAGGAGGAGGGAACATCTAATTACCATAACCAATGTGTTCTGTCTCCTGTAAGGTTCCTATAGGAGGAGGAGGCAACAGCTAATTACCATAACCAATGTGTTTTGTCTCCTGTAAGGTTCCTATAGGAGGATGAGGCAACAGCTAATTACCATAACCAATGTGTTCTGTCTCCTGTAAGGTTACTATAGGAGGAGGAGGGAACATCTAATTACCATAACCAATGTGTTCTGTCTCCTGTAAGGTTCCTATAGGAGGAGGAGGCAACAGCTAATTACCATAAGCAATGTGTTTTGTCTCCTGTAAGGTTCCTATAGGAGGATGAGGCAACAGCTAATTACCATAACCAATGTGTTCTGTCTCCTGTAAGGTTACTATAGGAGGAGGAGGGAACAGCTAATTACCATAACCAATGTGTTCTGTCTCCTGTAAGGTTCCTATAGGAGGAGGAGGGAACAGCTAATTACCATAACCAATGTGTTCTGTCTCCTGTAAGGTTCCTATAGGAGGAGGAGGGAACAGCTAATTACCATAACCAATGTGTTCTGTCTCCTGTAAGGTTCCTATAGGAGGAGGAGGAGGGAACAGCTAATTACCATAACCAATGTGTTTTGTCTCCTGTAAGGTTCCTATAGGTTAACAACCACGGGAGAAACTAAATGAGGCTAAAAATAGAATAGTGGCTTTCCGTTTCCATGGTGATCTCTCTCTCTCTCTGTGCTACTCTTTGTGTACTTTATTGGTTGTGTGTGTGTGTGTGTGTGTGTGTGTGTGTGTGTGTGTGTGTGTGTGTGTGTGTGTGTGTGTGTGTGTGTGTGTGTGTGTGTGTGTGTGTGTGTGTGTGTGTGTGTGTGTGTGTGTGTGTGTGTGTGTGTGTGTGTGTGTGTGTGTGTGTGTGTGTGTGTGTGTTAGCAGTGCTTACGTTTATATTGGGAGAGTAACTGTAATGTGATTAGTGTGTAACTGAGTGATATTTCCAGTCCTGAGGAATGCTTTGATGTCTCTTTCAGCCTTTCAGCTGACAATACTCACAGAATGTATGTGTGTGTGGGGTGTGTCAGTGTAGCTTATGTACTGCAAGATACTACTCTATCTACACTACATCACCAAAAGTATGTGGACACTCCTTCAAATTAGTGGATTCGGATATTTTAGCCACACCCGTGGCTGACAGGTGTAGAGAAATCGAACACACAGTCATTCATCTCTATAGACAAACATCGGCAGTAGAATGGCCTTACTGAAGAGCTCAGTGACTTTCAAGGTGGCACCGTCATAGGATGCCACCTTTCCAACACATCAGTTTGTCAACTGTAAGTGATGTTATTGTGAAGTGGAAAAGTCTAGGAGCAACAACGGCTCAGCCGCGAAGTGGTAAGCCACAGAAGCTCACAGAACGGGACCGCCTAGTGCTGAAGCGCGTAGCGCGTAAAAATTGTCTGTCCTCAGTTGCAACACTCAATGCCGAGTTCCAAATTGAGACTGGAAGCAACGTCAGCACAAGAACTGTTAGTCGGGAAGAAATGGGTTTCCATGGTGGAGCAGCGGCACACGAGCCTCAGGTGTGTAATGTGCCAAGGTTCGGCTGGAGAGGTGTAAAGCTCACTACCATTGGACTCTGGAGCGTTCTCTGAAGTGATGGCAGTCTGAAGAACGCTACCTGCCCGAATGCATAGAACCAAGTGTAAAGTTTGGTGGAGGAGGAATTAATGGTCTGGGGCCGTTTTTCATGGTTCAGGGCTAGGATCCTTAGTTCCAGGGAAAGAGACATCTTAACGCTACAGCATACAATGACATTCTAGATGATTCTGTGATTCCAACTTTTTGGCAAATACACTTCAGTTAGTGCTAAATACGGCTGCTAGAATCTTGACTAGAACCAAAATATTTGATCATATTACTCCAGTGCTAGCCTCCATACACTGGCTTCCTGTTAAGGCAAGGGCTGATTTCAAGGTTTTACTGCTAACCTACAAAGCATTACATGGGCTTGCTCCTACCTATCTTTCCGATTTGGTCCTGCCGTACATACCTACACGTACGCTACGGTCACAAGACGCAGGCCTCCTAATTGTCCCTAGAATTTCTAAGCAAACAGCTGGAGGCAGGGCTTTCTCCTATAGAGCTCCATTTTTATGGCATGGTCTGCCTACCCATATGAGAGACGCAAACTCGGTCTCAACCTTTTAGACTCATCTCTTCAGTAGGTCATATGATTGAGTGTAGTCTGGCCCAGGAGTGGGAAGGTGAACGGAAAGGCTCTGGAGCAACGAACCACCCTTGCTGTCTCTGCCTGGCCGGTTCCCCTCTCTCCACTGGGATTCTCTGCCTCTAACCCTATTACAGAGGCTGAGTCACTGGCTTACTGGTGCTCTTCCATGCCGTCCCTAGGAGGGGTGCGTCACTTGAGTGGGTTGAGTCACTAACGTGATCTTCCTGTCCAGTTTTGCACCCCTCTGGCTCATGCGGTGGAGGAGATCTTCGTGGGCTATACTCAGCCTTGTCTCAGGGTAGTAGGTTGGTGGTCTGTTGATATCCCTTCAGTGGTGTGGAGGAGATCTTCGTGGGCTATACTCAGCCTTGTCTCAGGGTAGTAGGTTGGTGGTCTGTTGATATCCTTTCAGTGATGTGGGGGCTGTGCTTTGGTAAATTGGTTGGGGTTATATCCTGCCTGGTTGGCCCTGTCCGGGGGTATCATCGGATGGGGTCACAGTGTCCCCCCGTCCCCATCCAGTATCTATGCTGCAATAGTCTATGTGCCGGGGGTCTAGTCTTATCTGGTGTCCTGTGTGAGTTTAAGTATGCTCCCTCTAATTCTCTCTCTCTTCCTCTCTCCTTCCCCTGCCAGAGGACCTGAGCCCATGACTCCTTGCGGTCCCCAGTGCACCTGGTCATGCTGCTAGCACTTTGTGACATCTGCTGATTTAAAAAGGGCTTATTGATTGAAATAATATAGCCAACATAATTTGTTTTCGTTCCTTCTCAGGCTCCCTGTCTGGTTCCTGACCGAGTTTATATGCTGTTTAACATGTTTATTTGATGAGCTTCAACCTTTTCATGTTTATTTGATGAGCTTCAACCTTTTCATGTTTATTTGATGAGCTTCAACCTTTTCATGTTTATTTGATGAGCTTCAACCTTTTCATGTTTATTAAAATACTTTTTATATCATTTCAATACTCCAACTATAGGTATCCTATAGGAGGAGGGAACAGCTAATTACCATAACCAATGTGTTCTGTCTCCAATACTCCAACTCCAAGTCACACCTGGTCTATATATATATACATACAGTTGAAGTCAGAAGTCTACACCTGAGCCAAATACATTGAAACTCAGTTTTTCACAGTTCCTGACATTTAATCCAAGTAATTTTTTTGTTGTCTTAGGATCACCTAAGGATAGGATCACCACTTTATTTTAAGAATGTGAAATGTCAGAATAATAGTCAGAAATGTCAGAATTATTTATTTCAGCTTTTATTTCTTTCATCGCATTCCCAGTGGGTGAGAAGTTTACATACACTCAATTGTTATTTGGTAGCATTGCCTTTAAATTGTTTAACTTGGGTCAAACGTTTCGGGTAGCCTTCCACAAGCTTCCCACAATAAATTGGGTGAATTGTGGCCTATTCCTCCTGACAGAGCTGGTGTAAGTGAGTCAGGTTTGTAGGCCTTGCTCGCACATGGTTTTTCAGTTCTGCCCACAAATTTTCTATGGGATTGAGGTCAGGGCTTTGTGATGGCCACTCCAATACCTTGACTTGGTTTTCCTTAAGCCATTTTGCCACAACTTTGGAAGTATGCATGGAGTCACTGAAGGCCCAAGCTTTAACTTCCTGACTGATGTCTTGAGATGTTGCTTCAATATATCCACAATGTTTTCTTTCCTCATGATGCCATCTATTTTGTGAAGTGCACCAGTCCCTCCTGCAGCAAAGCACCCCCACAACATGATGCTGGTATCCCCATGCTTCACGGTTGCGAGGGTGTTTTTCAGCTTGCAAGCCTCCCCCTTTTTCCTCCAAACATAACAACGGTCATTATGGCCAAACAGTTCTATTTTTGTTTCATCAGACCAGAGGAAATTTCTCCAAAAAGTACAATCTTTGTCCCCATGAGCAGTTGCAAACCATAGTCTGGCTTTTTTATGGAGGGTTTGGAGCAGTGGCTTCTTCCTTGCTGAGCGACCTTTCAGGTTATGTCGATATAGGACTCGTTTTACTGTGGATATAGATACTTTTGTACCTGTTTCCTGCAGCATCTTCACAAGGTCCTTCGCTGTTGTTCTGGGATTGATTTTCACTTTTCGCACCAAAGTACGTTCATCTCTAGGAGACAGAACGTGTCTCCTTCCTGAGCGGTATGACAGCTGCATGGTCCCATGGTGTTTATACTTGCGTACTATTGTTTGTACAGATGAACGTTGTACCTTCAGGCATTTGGAAATTGCTCCCAAGGATGAACCAGAATTGTGGAGGTCTACAATGTTTTTTCTGAGGTCTTGGCTGATTTCTTTGGATTTTCCCATGATGTCAAGCAAAGAGGCACTGAGTTTGAAGGTAGGCCTTGAAATACATCCACAAGTACACCTCCAATTGACTCAAATTATGTAAATTAGCCAATCAGAAGTTTCTAAAGCCATGACATAATTTTCTGGAATTTTCCAAGCTGTTTAAAGGCACAGTCAACTTAGTGTATGTAAACTTCTGACCCACTGGAATTGTGATACAGTGAATTAATTATAAGTGAAATAATCTGTCTGTAAACAATTGTTGGAAAAATGACTTGTGTCATGTACAAAGTAGATGTCCTAACCGACTTGCGAAAACTATAGTTTGTTATCAAGAAATTTGTGGAGTGGTTGAAAAATGCGTTTTAATGACTCCAAGTGTATGTAAACTTCCGACTTCAACTGTAAATAGGTGCGTGTTGGTTAAATTGGGATTTTAATGAATGGAGCGAATTTGGAGAGGTGTTTTTCTTCCTGGGAGCGAGCAGCGATTTTTACCAGTTGGAAAGGACGTGGAGTGCTTATTATGCAAATGTATCAGCGTTCAGTGGTTGATTAGCTGGTTTGGTTGATCCATTGAATTGTATTAGAGGTTGATTAACTGGTTTGGTTGATCCATTGAATTGTATTAGAGGTTGATTAGCTGGTCTGGTTGATCCATTGAATTGTATAGTGGTTGATTAGCTGGTTTGGTTGATCCATTGAATTGTATTAGAGGTTGATTAGCTGGTCTGGTTGATCCATTGAATTGTATAGTGGTTGATTAGCTGGTTTGGTTGATCCATTGAATTGTATTAGAGGTTGATTAGCTGGTCTGGTTGATCCATTGAATTGTATAGTGGTTGATTAGCTGGTCTGGTTTATCCATTGAATTGTATTAGTGGTTGATTAGCTGGTCTGGTTGATCCATTGAATTGTATTAGTGGTTGATTAGCTGGTCGATCCATTGAATTGTATTAGAGGTTGATTAGCTGGTCTGGTTGATCCATTGAATTGTATAGTGGTTGATTAGCTGGTCTGGTTGATCCATTGAATTGCATTAGTGGTTGATTAGCTGGTCTGGTTGATCCATTGAATTGTATTAGTGGTTGATTAGCTGGTCTGGTTGATCCATTGAATTGTATTAGTGGTTGATTAGCTGGTCTGGTTGATCCATTGAATTGTATTAGTGGTTGATTAGCTGGTCTGGTTGATACATTAAAAATGTGACTTTATTAAACCCTCAACAACATCCAGGATGTGACTTTACTAGACCCTCAACAACATCCGGGGTCCAGTAAAGTCCCAACCTAGAGAAGAGAGGGGACAGGAAGAGAGGAGGAAAGGAGAGGAGTGGAGGAGATGAGGAAAGGAGAAAAGTAGAGGAGAGAAGGAGGAGAGGGTAGGAGGAGAGACATTACATTACAGTGCATCCAGACCAGTGCTCATTGAGTAAAACAGAGACAGAGCTGCTGTCTGACACTCTCTCTCATATCCTCCTCTAGGGAAATAACCCACCTAATTCAGCCTTAATCTGTCTCTCTCATATCCTCCTCTAGTGAAATAACCCCCCTAATCAAGCCTCAATCTGTCTCTCTCATATCCTTCTCTAGTGAAATAACCCCCCTAATCCAGCCCCAATCTGTCTCTCTCATATCCTCCTCTCGTGACATAACCCCTAATCCAGCCTCAATCTGTCTCTCTCAAATCCTCCTCTCGTGACATAACCCCTAATCCAGCCTCAATCTGTCTCTCTCAAATCCTCCTCTAGTGAAATAACCCCCCTAATCCAGCCTCAATCGGCCTCTCTCATATCCTCCTTAATGAAACAACCCCCCTAATCCAGCCTTAATCTGTCTCTCTTATATCCTGCTCTAGGGAAATAACCCTTAATCCAGCCTCAATCTGTCTCTCATATCCTCCTCTATGGAAATAAACCCTAATCCAGCCTCAATCTGTCTCTCTCATATCCTCCTCTACTGAAAAACCCCCCAATCCAGCCTCAATCTGTCTCTCTCATATCCTCCTCTAGGGAAATAACCCTTAATCCAGCCTCAATCTATCTTTCATATCCTCCTCTAGGGAAATAACCCCCCTAATCCAGCCTCAATCTGTCTCTCTCATATCCTCCTCTAGGGAAATAACCCCCCTAATCCAGCCTCAATCAGTCTCTCATATACTCCTCTAGGGAAATAACCCCCCTAATCCAGGCTCAATCTGTCTCTCTCATATCCTCCTCTAGGGAAATAACCCTTAATCCAGCCTCAATCTGGCTCTCATATCCTCCTCTAGGGAAATAAACCCTAATCCACCCTCAATCTGTCTCTCTCATATCCTCCTCTAGGGATATAACCCCTAATCCAGCCTCAATATGTCTCTCTCATATCCTCCTCTAGGGAAATTACCCCCTTAATCCAGCCTCAATCTGTCTCTCATATCCTCCTCTAGGGAAATAAACCCTAATCCACCCTCAATCTGTCTCTCTCATATCCTCCTCTACTGAAAACCCCCCCAATCCAGCCTCAATCTGTCTCTCTCATATCCTCCTCTAGGGAAATAACCCTTAATCCAGCCTCAATCTATCTTTCATATCCTCCTCTAGGGAAATAACCCCCCTAATCCAGCCTCAATCTGTCTCTCTCATATCCTCCTCTAGGGAAATAACCCCCCTAATCCAGCCTCAATCAGTCTCTCATATACTCCTCTAGGGAAATAACCCCCCTAATCCAGGCTCAATCTGTCTCTCTCATATCCTCCTCTAGGGAAATAACCCTTAATCCAGCCTCAATCTGGCTCTCATATCCTCCTCTAGGGAAATAAACCCTAATCCACCCTCAATCTGTCTCTCTCATATCCTCCTCTAGGGATATAACCCCTAATCCAGCCTCAATATGTCTCTCTCATATCCTCCTCTAGGGAAATTACCCCCTTAATCCAGCCTCAATCTGTCTCTCATATCCTCCTCTAGGGAAATAAACCCTAATCCACCCTCAATCTGTCTCTCTCATATCCTCCTCTACTGAAATAGCCCCCAATCCAGCCTCAATCTGTCTCTCTCATATCCTCCTCTAGGGAAATAACCCTTAATCCAGCCTCAATCTATTTTTCATATCCTCCTCTCGGGGAAATAACCCCCTAATCCAGCCTCAATCTGTCTCTCTCATATCCTCCTCTAGTGAAATAAACCCCCTAATCCAGCCTCAAACTGTCTCTCTCATATCCTCCTCTAGTGGAATAACCCCTCTAATCCAGCCTCAATCTGTCTCTCTCATATCCTCCTCTAGTGAAATAACCCTTAATCCAGATTCAATCTGTCTCTCATATCCTCCTCTAGGGAAATAACCCCTAATCTAGCCTCAATCTGTGTCTCTCATATCCTCCTCTAGTGAAATAACCCCATAATCCAGCCTCAATTTGTCTCTCTCATATCCTCCTCTAGCGAAATAAACCCCCTAATCCAGCCTCAATCTGTCTCTCTCATATCCTCCTCTAGTGAAATAACCCCCCTAATCCAGCCTCAATCTGTCTCTCTCAAATCCTCCTCTAGTGAAATAACCCCCCTAATCCAGCCTCAATCTGTCTCTCTCATAACCTCCTCTAGTGAAATAACCCCCCTAATCAAGCCTCAATCTGTCTCTCTCATATCCTTCTCTAGTGAAATAACCCCCTTAATCCAGCCCCATCTGTCTCTCTCATATCCTCCTCTCATGAAATAACCCCTAATCCAGCCTCAATCTTTCTCTCTCATATCCTCCTCTAGTGAAATAGCCCCCAATCCAGCCTCAATCTGTCTCTCTCATATCCTCCTCTAGGGAAATAACCCTTAATCCAGCCTCAATCTATTTTTCATATCCTCCTCTCGGGAAATAACCCCCTAATCCAGCCTCAATCTGTCTCTCTCATATCCTCCTCTAGTGAAATAAACCCCCTAATCCAGCCTCAAACTGTCTCTCTCATATCCTCCTCTAGTGGAATAACCCCTCTAATCCAGCCTCAATCTGTCTCTCTCATATCCTCCTCTAGTGAAATAACCCTTAATCCAGATTCAATCTGTCTCTCATATCCTCCTCTAGGGAAATAACCCCTAATCTAGCCTCAATCTGTGTCTCTCATATCCTCCTCTAGTGAAATAACCCCATAATCCAGCCTCAATTTGTCTCTCTCATATCCTCCTCTAGCGAAATAAACCCCCTAATCCAGCCTCAATCTGTCTCTCTCATATCCTCCTCTAGTGAAATAACCCCCCTAATCCAGCCTCAATCTGTCTCTCTCAAATCCTCCTCTAGTGAAATAACCCCCCTAATCCAGCCTCAATCTGTCTCTCTCATAACCTCCTCTAGTGAAATAACCCCCCTAATCAAGCCTCAATCTGTCTCTCTCATATCCTTCTCTAGTGAAATAACCCCCTTAATTCCAGCCCCAATCTGCTCTCCTCATATCCTCCTCTCATGAAATAACCCCTAATCCAGCCTCAATTCTTTCTCTCTCAAATCCTCCTCTAGTGAAATAACCCCCCTAATCAAGCCCTCAATCGGCCTCTCTCATATCCTCCTTAGTGAAAAACCCCCTAATCCAGCCTAATCTGTTCTCTGTATGGATTGGAAACCTTAATCCACCTCCAACTGTCTCTCTCATATCCTGCCTCTAGTGGAAATAACCCTTAATCCAGCCTCAAACTGTCTCTCTCATATCCTCCTCTAGTGAATAACCCCTCTAATCCAGCCTCAATCTGTCTCTCTCATATCCTCCTCTAGTGAAATAACCCTTAATCCAGATTCAATCTGTCTCTCATATCCTCCTCTAGGGAAATAACCCCTAATCTAGCCTCAATCTGTCTCTCTCATATCCTCCTCTAGTGAAATAACCCCATAATCCAGCCTCAATTTGTCTCTCTCATATCCTCCTCTAGTGAAATAAACCCCCTAATCCAGCCTCAATCTGTCTCTCTCATATCCTCCTCTAGTGAAATAACCCCCCTAATCCAGCCTCAATCTGTCTCTCTCAAATCCTCCTCTAGTTGAAATAACCCCCCTAATTCCAGCCTCAATCTGTCTCTCTCATAACCTCCTCTAGTGAAATAACCCCTAATCAAGCCTCAATCTGTCTCTCTCATATCCTTCTCTAGTGAAATAACCCCACTTAATCCAGCCCCAATCTGTCTCTCTCATATCCTCCTCTCATGAAATAACCCCTAATCCAGCCTCAATCTTCTCTCTCAAATCCTCCTCTAGTGAAATAACCCCCCTAATCAAGCCTCAATCGGCCTCTCTCATATCCTCCTTAGTGAAACAACCCCCCTAATCCAGCCTTAATCTGTCTCTCTTATATCCTGCTATAGGGAAATAACCCTTAATCCAGCCTCAATCTGTCTCTCATATCCTCCTCTAGGGAAATAAACCCTAATCCACCCTCAATCTGTCTCTCTCATATCCTCCTCTAGGGAAATAACATCTAATCCAGCCTCAATTTGTCTCTCTCATATCCTCCTCTAGTGAAATAATCCCATAATCCAGCCTCAACCTGTCGCGCTCAGATCCTCCTCTAGTGAAATAACCCCCCTAATAATCAAGCCTCAATCGGTCCTCTCTCTCTATCCTTCTCCTAGTGGAAATAACCCCCCTAATCCAGCCCCAAATCTGTCTCTCTCATATCCTCCCTCTCGTGACATAACCCCTAATTCACGCCTCAATCTGTCTCTCATATCCTCCTCTAGTGAAATAACCCCCCTAATCCAGCCTCAATCTGTCTCTCTCATATCCTCCTAGTGAAATAACCCCTAATCCAGCCTCAATCTGTCTCTCTCATATCCTCCTCTAGGGAAATAACCCTTAATCCAGCCTCAATCTATCTCTCATATCCTCCTCTAGGAAATAAACCCTAATCCAGCCTCAATCTGTCTCTCTCATATCCTCCTCTAGTGAAAAAAACCCCAAATCCAGCCTCAATCTGTCTCTCTCATATCCTCCTCTAGGGAAATAACCCCTAATCCAGCCTCAATCTCTCTCTCATATCCTCTAGGAAATAACCCCTAATCCAGCCTCAATCTGTCTCTCTCATATCCTCCTCTAGTGAAATAACCCCCTAATCCAGCCTCAATCTGTCTCTCATATCCTCCTCTAGTGAAATACCCCCTAATCCAGCCTCAATCTGTCTCTCTCATATCCTCCTCTAGGGAAATAACCCCTAATCCAGCTCTCATATCCTCTCTAGGGAAATAACCCTCATCCACCTCAATCGGCTCTCTATCCTCATCTAGGGAATATAACCCTAATCCACCTCAATATGTCCGCTCTCATATCCTCCTCTAGTGATATAACCCCATAATCCCAGCCTCATCTAGTCTTTCTCATATCCTGCCTCATAGTGAAATACCCCCTAATCCAGCCTCACAATTCTGTCTCTCACTATCCCCTCCTCCTAGGAATAAACCCCTAATCCACCCCAATATGTTCTCTCTATATCCTCCTCTACTGAAATAACCCCCCCATATCCAGCCTCCAATCTGTCTCTCTCATATCCTCCTCTAGGGAAATAAACCCCCTATTTATCCAGCCCTCAATCTGTCTCTCTCCTCATACCCTCCCTCATCTAGTGAATAATAACATCCATCCATCCAGCCTCAAATCTGTCTCTCTCATATCCTCCTCTACTTGAAAACCCCCTAATCCAGCCTCAATCTGTCCTCTTCTCATATCCTCTCTAGGGAAATAACCCCCTAATCCAGCCTCAATCTGTCTCTTCATATCCTCCTCTAGTGAAATAACCCCCTAATCCAGCCTCAATCTGTCTCTCTCATATCCTCCTCTAGTGAAATAACCCCTCTAATCCAGCCTCAATCTGTCTCTCTCATATCCTCCTCTAGTGAAATAACCCTTAATCCAGATTCAATCTGTCTTCTCATATCCTCCTCTAGGGAAATAACCCCTAATCCAGCCTCAATCTGTCTCTCTCATATCCTCCTCTAGTGAAATAACCCCCTAATCCAGCCTCAATCTGTCTCTCTCATATCCTCCTCTAGGGAAATAACCCCCTAATCCAGCCTCAATCTGTCTCTCTCATATCCTCCTCTAGTGAAATAACCCCCCTAATCCAGCCTCAATCTGTCTCTCTCATATCCTCCTCTAGTGAAATAACCCCCTAATCCAGCCTCAATCTGTCTCTCTCATACCTCCTCTAGTGAAATAACCCCACTAATCCAGCCTCAATCTGTCTCTCTCATATCCTCCTCTAGTGAAATAACCCCTATCCAGCCCCAATCTGTCTCTCTCATATCCTCCTCTAGGGAAATAAACCCTAATCCACCCTCAATCTGTCTCTCTCATATCCTCCTCTTGTGAAATAACCCCCTAATCCAGCCTCAATCTGTCTCTCTCATATCCTCCTCTAGTGAAATACCCCCCTAATCCAGCCTCAATCTGTCTCTCTCATATCCTCCTCTAGGGAAATAACCCTTAATCCAGCCTCAATCTGTCTCTCATATCCTCCTCTAGGGAAATAAACCCCTAATCCAGCCTCAATCTGTCTCTCTCATATCCTCCTCTAGGGAAATAACCCCTAATCCAGCCTCAATCTGTCTCTCTCATATCCTCCTCTAGTGAAATAACCCCTAATCCAGCCTCAATCTGTCTCTCTCATATCCTCCTCTAGTGAAATAACCCCCTAATCCAGCCTCAATCTGTCTCTCTCATATCCTCCTCTAGTGAAATAACCCCTAATCCAGCCTCAATCTGTCTCTCTCATATCCTCCTCTAGTGAAATAACCCCCTAATCCAGCCTCAATCTGTCTCTCTCATACCTCTCTAGTGAAATAACCCCCTAATCCAGCCTCAATCTGTCTCTCTCATATCCTCCTCTAGTGAAATAACCCTAATCCAGCCTCAATCTGTCTCTCTCATATCCTCCTCTAGGGAAATAACCCCTTAATCCAGCCTCAATCTATCTTTCATATCCTCCTCTCAGGAAATAACCCCCTAATCCAGCCTCAATCTGTCTCTCTCATATCCTCCTCTAGTGAAATAAACCCCCTAATCCAGCCTCAAACTGTCTCTCTCATATCCTCCTCTAGTGGAATAACCCCTCTAATCCAGCCTCAATCTGTCTCTCTCATATCCTCCTCTAGTGAAATAACCCCTAATCCAGCCTCAATCTGTCTCTCTCATATCCTCCTCTAGGAAATAACCCCTAATCCAGCCTCAATCTGTCTCTCTCATATCCTCCTCTAGTGAAATAACCCCCTAATCCAGCCTCAATCTGTCTCTCTCATATCCTCCTCTAGTGAAATAACCCTAATCCAGCCTCAATCTGTCTCATCATATCCTCTAGTGAAATAAACCCCCTAATCCAGCCTCAATCTGTCTCTCTCATATCCTCCTCTAGTGAAATAACCCCCTAATCCAGCCTCAATCTGTCTCTCTCATATCCTCCTCTAGTGAAATAACCCCCTAATCCAGCCTCAATCTGTCTCTCTCATATCCTCCTCTAGTGAAATAACCCCTAATCCAGCCTCAATCTGTCTCTCTCATATCCTCCTCTAGTGAAATAACCCCCTAATCCAGCCTCAATCTGTCTCTCTCATATCCTCCTCTAGTGAAATAACCCTAATCCAGCCTCAATCTCTCTCTCATATCCTCCTCTAGTGAAATAACCCCCTAATCCAGCCTCAATCTGTCTCTCTCATATCCTCCTCTAGTGAAATAACCCCCCTAATCCAGCCTCAATCTGTCTCTCTCATATCCTCCTCTAGGGAAATAACCCCTTAATCCAGCCTCAATCTGTCTCTCATATCCTCCTCTAGGGAAATAACCCTAATCCAGCCTCAATCTGTCTCTCTTATCCTCCTCTAGGGAAATAACCCCTAATCCAGCCTCAATCTGTCTCTCTCATATCCTCCTCTAGTGAAATAACCCATAATCCAGCCTCAATCTGTCTCTCTCATATCCTCCTCTAGTGAAATAAACCCCCTAATCCAGCCTCAATCTGTCTCTCTCATATCCTCCTCTAGTGAAATAACCCCCTAATCCAGCCTCAATCTGTCTCTCTCATATCTCCTCTAGTGAAATAACCCCCTAATCCAGCCTCAATCTGTCTCTCTCATATCCTCCTCTCGGGAAATAACCCCTAATCCAGCCTCAATCTGTCTCTCTCATATCCTCCTCTAGGGAAATAACCCCCTAATCCAGCCTCAATCTGTCTCTCTCATATCCTCCTCTAGGGAAATAACCCCCTAATCCAGCCTCAATCTGTCTCTCTCTCATATCCTCCTCTAGTGAAATAACCCCCTAATCCAGCCTCAATCTGTCTCTCATATCCTCCTCTAGTGAAATAACCCCTAATCCAGCCTCAATCTGTCTCTCTCATATCCTCCTCTAGTGAAATAACCCCTAATCCAGCCTCAATCTGTCTCTCTCATATCCTCCTCTAGTGAAATAAACCCCTAATCCAGCCTCAATCTGTCTCTCTCATATCCTCCTCTAGTGAAATAACCCCCTAATCCAGCCTCAATCTGTCTCTCTCATATCCTCCTCTAGTGAAATAACCCCCTAATCCAGCCTCAATCTGTCTCTCTCATATCCTCCTCTAGTGAAATAACCCTAATCCAGCCTCAATCTGTCTCTCTCATATCCTCCTCTAGGAAATAACCCCTAATCCAGCCTCAATCTGTCTCTCTCATATCCTCCTCTAGTGAAATAACCCCCTAATCCAGCCTCAATCTGTCTCTCTCATATCCTCCTCTAGTGAAATAACCCCCTAATCCAGCCTCAATCTGTCTCTCTCATATCCTCCTCTAGTGAAATAACCCCTAATCCAGCCTCAATCTGTCTCTCTCATATCCTCCTCTAGGGAAATAACCCCTAATCCAGCCTCAATCTGTCTCTCTCATATCCTCCTCTAGGGAAATAACCCCCTAATCCAGCCTCAATCTGTCTCTCTCATATCCTCCTCTAGTGAAATAACCCCCTAATCCAGCCTCAATCTGTCTCTCTCATATCCTCCTCTAGTGAAAAACCCTAATCCAGCCTCAATCTGTCTCTCTCATATCCTCCTCTAGTGAAATAACCCTTAATCCAGCCTCAATCTGTCTCTCATATCCTCCTCTAGGGAAATAACCCCTAATCCAGCCTCAATCTGTCTCTCTCATATCCTCCTCTAGTGAAATAACCCCTAATCCAGCCTCAATCTGTCTCTCTCATATCCTCCTCTAGTGAAATAAACCCCCTAATCCAGCCTCAATCTGTCTCTCTCATATCCTCCTCTAGTGAAATAAACCCCTAATCCAGCCTCAATCTGTCTCTCTCATATCCTCCTCTAGTGAAATAACCCCCTAATCCAGCCTCAATCTGTCTCTCTCATATCCTCCTCTAGTGAAATAACCCCCTAATCCAGCCTCAATCTGTCTCTCTCATATCCTCCTCTAGTGAAATAACCCCTAATCCAGCCTCAATCTGTCTCTCTCATATCCTCCTCTAGTGAAATAAACCCCTAATCCAGCCTCAATCTGTCTCTCTCATATCCTCCTCTAGTGAAATAACCCCCCTAATCCAGCCTCAATCTGTCTCTCTCATATCCTCCTCTAGTGAAATAACCCCCCTAATCCAGCCTCAATCTGTCTCTCTCATATCCTCCTCTAGGGAAATAACCCCTAATCCAGCCTCAATCTGTCTCTCATATCCTCCTCTAGTGAAATAAATAACCCCTAATCCAGCCTCAATCTGTCTCTCTCATATCCTCCTCTAGGAAATAAATAACCCCCTAATCCAGCCTCAATCTGTCTCTCTCATATCCTCCTCTAGTGAAATAACCCCTAATCCAGCCTCAATCTGTCTCTCTCATATCCTCCTCTAGTGAAATAACCCCCTAATCCAGCCTCAATCTGTCTCTCTCATATCCTCTAGGGAAATACCCCCCTAATCCAGCCTCAATCTGTCTCTCTCATATCCTCCTCTAGTGAAATAACCCCCTAATCCAGCCTCAATCTGTCTCTCTCATATCCTCCTCTAGTGAAATAACCCCCTAATCCAGCCTCAATCTGTCTCTCTCATATCCTCCTCTAGTGAAATAACCCCCCTAATCCAGCCTCAATCTGTCTCTCTCATATCCTCCTCTACTGAAATAACCCTTAATCCAGCCTCAATCTGTCTCTCTCATATCCTCCTCTAGGGAAATAACCCTTAATCCAGCCTCAATCTATCTTTCATATCCTCCTCTCGGGAAATAACCCCCTAATCCAGCCTCAATCTGTCTCTCTCATATCCTCCTCTAGTGAAAATACCCCCTAATCCAGCCTCAATCTGTCTCTCTCATATCCTCCTCTAGGGAAATAACCCCCTAATCCAGGCGCAATCTGTCTCTCTCATATCCTCCTCTAGTGAAAAACCCCCTAATCCAGCCTCAATCTGTCTCTCTCATATCCTCCTCTAGTGAAAAACGCCTTAATCCAGTTCAATCTGTCTCTCATAATCCTCCGATCGGGTAAATAACCCCCCTAATCAGCCTCAATCGTCTCTCTCATTATCCTCCTCTAGTGAAATAACCCCCTAATCCAGCCTCAATCTGTCTCTTTCTTCATATCCTCCTCTAGTTGAAATAACCCCCTAATCCAGCCTCCAATCTGTCTCTCTCATATCCTCCTCTAGTTGAAATTAAACCCCCTAATCCAGCCTCAATCTGTCTCTCTCATATCCTCCTCTAGTGAAATAACCCCTAATCCAGCCTCAATCTGTCTCTCTCATATCCTCCTCTAGTGAAATAACCCCTAATCCAGCCTCAATCTGTCTCTCATATCCTCCTCTAGGGAAATAACCCCTAATCCAGCCTCAATCTGTCTCTCTCATATCCTCCTCTAGTGAAATAAACCCCCTAATCCAGCCTCAATCTGTCTCTCTCATATCCTCCTCTAGTGAAATAACCCCCTAATCCAGCCTCAATCTGTCTCTCTCATATCCTCCTCTAGTGAAATAACCCCTAATCCAGCCTCAATCTGTCTCTCTCATATCCTCCTCTAGTGAAATAACCCCCTAATCCAGCCTCAATCTGTCTCTCTCATATCCTCCTCTAGTGAAATAACCCCCTAATCCAGCCTCAATCTGTCTCTCATATCCTCATCTCTCTCTATGAAATAACCCCTAATCCAGCCTCAATCTGTCTCTCTCATATCCTCCTCTAGTGAAATAACCCCCTAATCCAGCCTCAATCTGTCTCTCTCATATCCTCCTCTAGTGAAATAACCCCCTAATCCAGCCTCAATCTGTCTCTCTCATATCCTCCTCTAGTGAAAACCCCTCTAATCCAGCCTCAATCTGTCTCTCTCATATCCTCCTCTAGTGAAATAACCCCTAATCCAGCCTCAATCTGTCTCTCATATCCTCCTCTAGGGAAATAACCCCTAATCCAGCCTCAATCTGTCTCTCTCATATCCTCCTCTAGTGAAATAACCCCTAATCCAGCCTCAATCTGTCTCTCTCATATCCTCCTCTAGTGAAATAAACCCCCTAATCCAGCCTCAATCTGTCTCTCTCATATCCTCCTCTAGTGAAATAACCCCCCTAATCCAGCCTTCCAATCTGTCTCTCTCATATCCTCCTCTAGTGAAATAACACCCTAATCCAGCCTCAATCTGTCTCTCTCATATCCTCCTCTAGTGAAATACCCCCTAATCCAGCCTCAATCTGTCTCTCTCATATCCTCCTCTAGTGAAATAACCCCTAATCCAGCCTCAATCTGTCTCTCTCATATCCTCCTCTAATGAAATAACCCCTAATCCAGCCTCAATCTGTCTCTCTCATATCCTTCTAATAAATAAATCCCTCAATCTGTCTCTCTATATCCTCCTCTAGTGAAATAACCCCCCTAATCCAGCCTCAATCTGTCTCTCTCATATCCTCCTCTAGGGAAATAACCCTTAATCCAGCCTCAATCTGTCTCTCATATCCTCCTCTAGGGAAATAAACCCTAATCCACCCTCAATCTGTCTCTCTCATATCCTCCTCTAGGGAAATAACCCCTAATCCAGCCTCAATCTGTCTCTCTCATATCCTCCTCTAGTGAAATAACCCCATAATCCAGCCTCAATCTGTCTCTCTCATATCCTCCTCTAGTGAAATAAACCCCCTAATCCAGCCTCAATCTGTCTCTCTCATATCCTCCTCTAGGGAAATAACCCCCCTAATCCAGCCTCAATCTGTCTCTCTCATATCCTCCTCTAGTGAAATAACCCCCTAATCCAGCCTCAATCTGTCTCTCTCATATCCTCCTCTAGTGAAATAACCTAATCCAGCCTCAATCTGTCTCTTCATATCCTCCTCTAGGAAATAACCCCCTAATCCAGCCTCAATCTGTCTCTCATATCCTCCTCTAGGGAAATAACCCCTAATCCAGCCTCAATCTGTCTCTCTCATATCCTCCTCTAGTGAAATAACCCCCTAATCCAGCCTCAATCTGTCTCTCTCATATCCTCCTCTAGTGAAATAACCCTTAATCCAGCCTCAATCTGTCTCTCTCATATCCCCCTAGGGAAATAACCCCTAATCCAGCCTCAATCTGTCTCTCTCATATCCTCCTCTAGTGAAATAACCCCTAATCCAGCCTCAATCTGTCTCTCTCATATCCTCCTCTAGTGAAATAACCCCCTAATCCAGCCTCAATCTGTCTCTCTCATATCCTCCTCTAGTGAAATAACCCCTAATCCAGCCTCAATCTGTCTCTCATATCCTCCTCTAGGAAATAACCCCTAATCCAGCCTCAATCTGTCTCTCTCATATCCTCCTCTAGTGAAATAACCCCCTAATCCAGCCTCAATCTGTCTCTCTCATATCCTCCTCTAGGAAAATACCCCCTAATCCAGCCTCAATCTGTCTCTCTCATATCCTCCTCTAGTGAAATAACCCCCTAATCCAGCCTCAATCTGTCTCTCTCAATCCTCCTCTAGTGAAATAACCCCCTAATCCAGCCTCAATCTGTCTCTCTCATATCCTCTCTAGTGAAATAACCCCCTAATCCAGCCTCAATCTGTCTCTCTCATATCCTCTAGGGAAATAAACCCCTAATCCAGCCCCCCAGCCTCAATCTGTCTCTCATATCCTCTCTAGTGAAAAAACCCTAATCCAGCCTCAATCTGTCTCTCTCATATCCTCCTCTAGGGAAATAACCCTAATCCAGCCTCAATCTGTCTCTCTCATATCCTCCTCTAGTGAAATAACCCCCTAATCCAGCCTCAATCTGTCTCTCTCATATCCTCCTCTAGTGAAATAACCCCCTAATCCAGCCTCAATCTGTCTCTCTCATATCCTCCTCTAGTGAAATAACCACCCCTAATCCAGCCTCAATCTGTCTCTCTCATATCCTCCTCTAGTGAAATAACCCCCTAATCCAGCCTCAATCTGTCTCTCTCATATCCTCCTCTAGTGAAATAACCCCCCTAATCCAGCCTCAATCTGTCTCTCTCATATCCTCCTCTAGTGAAATAACCCCCTAATCCAGCCTCAATCTGTCTCTCTCATATCCTCCTCTAGTGAAATAACCCCTAATCCAGCCTCAATCTGTCTCTCTCATATCCTCCTCTAGTGAAATAACCCTAATCCAGCCTCAATCTGTCTCTCATATCTCCTCTAGTGAAATAACCCCTAATCCAGCCTCAATCTGTCTCTCTCATATCCTCCTCTAGTGAAATAACCCCCTAATCCAGCCTCAAATGTCTCTCTCATATCCTCCTCTAGTGAAATACCCCCCTAATCCTGCCTCAATCTGTCTCTCTCATATCCCCTCTAGTGAAATAAACCCCCTAATCCAGCCTCAATCTGTCTCTCTCATATCCTCCTCTAGTGAAATAACCCCTAATCCAGCCTCAATCTGTCTCTCATATCCTCCTCTAGTGAAATAACCCTAATCCAGCCTCAATCTGTCTCTCTCATATCCTCCTCTAGTGAAATAACCCCTAATCCAGCCTCAATCTGTCTCTCTCATATCCTCCTCTACTGAAATAACCCCCAATCCAGCCTCAATCTGTCTCTCTCATATCCTCCTCTAGTGAAATAACCCCCTAATCCAGCCTCAATCTGTCTCTCTCATATCCTCCTCTAGTGAAAACCCCCTAATCCAGCCTCAATCTGTCTCTCTCATATCCTCCTCTAGTGAAATAACCCTTAATCCAGCCTCAATCTGTCTCTCATATCCTCCTCTAGGGAAATAAAACCCCTAATCCAGCCTCAATCTGTCTCTCTCATATCCTCCTCTAGTGAAATAACCCCCTAATCCAGCCTCAATCTGTCTCTCTCATATCCTCCTCTAGTGAAATAACCCCCTAATCCAGCCTCAATCTGTCTCTCTCATATCCTCCTCTAGTGAAATAAACCCCTAATCCAGCCTCAATCTGTCTCTCTCATATCCTCCTCTAGTGAAATAACCCCCTAATCCAGCCTCAATCTGTCTCTCTCATATCCTCCTCTAGTGAAATAACCCCTAATCCAGCCTCAATCTGTCTCTCTCATATCCTCCTCTAGTGAAATAACCCCTAATCCAGCCTCAATCTGTCTCTCTCATATCCTCCTCTAGTGAAAACCCCCCTAATCCAGCCTCAATCTGTCTCTCTCATATCCTCCTCTAGTGAAATAAACCCCTAATCCAGCCTCAATCTGTCTCTCTCATATCCTCCTCTAGTGAAATAACCCCCTAATCCAGCCTCAATCTGTCTCTCTCATATCCTCCTCTAGTGAAATAACCCTAATCCAGCCTCAATCTGTCTCTCATATCCTCCTCTAGGAAATAACCCCTAATCCAGCCTCAATCTGTCTCTCTCATATCCTCCTCTAGTGAAATAACCCCTAATCCAGCCTCAATCTGTCTCTCTCATATCCTCCTCTAGTGAAATAACCCCCTAATCCAGCCTCAATCTGTCTCTCTCATATCCTCCTCTAGTGAAATAACCCCCTAATCCAGCCTCAATCTGTCTCTCTCATATCCTCCTCTAGTGAAATAACCCCCTAATCCAGCCTCAATCTGTCTCTCTCATATCCTCTCTAGTGAAATAACCCCCTAATCCAGCCTCAATCTGTCTCTCTCATATCCTCCTCTAGTGAAATAACCCCTAATCCAGCCTCAATCTGTCTCTCTCATATCTCCTCTAGTGAAATAACCCCCTAATCCAGCCTCAATCTGTCTCTCTCATATCCTCCTCTAGTGAAATAAACCCCCTAATCCAGCCTCAATCTGTCTCTCTCATATCCTCCTCTAGTGAAATAACCCTCCTAATCCAGCCTCAATCTGTCTCTCATATCCTCCTCTAGGGAAATAAACCCTAATCCACCCTCAATCTGTCTCTCTCATATCCTCCTCTCGGGAAATAACCCCTAATCCAGCCTCAATCTGTCTCTCATATCCTCCTCTAGTGAAATAACCCCCTAATCCAGCCTCAATCTGTCTCTCTCATATCCTCCTCTAGTGAAATAACCCCCCTAATCCAGCCTCAATCTGTCTCTCTCATATCCTCCTCTAGGGAAATACCCCCCTAATCCAGCCTCAATCTGTCTCTCTCAATCCTCCTCTAGTGAAATAACCCCCCTTAATCCAGCCTCCAATCTGTCTCTCTCATATCCTCCTCTATGAAATAACCCTTAATCCAGCCATCAATCTGTCTCTCTCATATTCCTCCTCTAGTGAAATAACCCCCCTAATCAAGCCTCAATCGTCTTCTCTCATATCCTCCTCTAGGGAAATAACCCCCTAATCCAGCCTCAATCTGTCTCTCTCATATCCTCCTCTAGTGAAATAACATCTAATCCAGCCTCAATCTGTCTCTCTCATATCCTCCTTCTAGTGAAATAACCCTTAATCACGCTCAATCTGTCTCGTCTCATATCCCCCTCTAGGAAATAACCCTAATCCAGCCTCAATCTGTCTCTCTCATATCCTCCTCTAGTGAAATAACCCCCTAATCCAGCCTTCAATCTGTCTCTCTCATATCCTCCTCTAGTGAAATAACCCCCTAATCCAGCCTCAATCTGTCTCTCTCATATCCTCCTCTAGTGAAATACCCCTTAATCCAGCCTCAATCTGTCTCTCATATCCTCCTCTAGGAAATAACCCCCTAATCCAGCCTCAATCTGTCTCTCTCATATCCTCCTCTAGTGAAATAACCCCCTAATCCAGCCTCAATCTGTCTCTCTCATATCCTCCTCTAGTGAAATAACCCCCTAATCCAGCCTCAATCTGTCTCTCTCATATCCTCCTCTAGGGAAATAACCCTTAATCCAGCCTCAATCTGTCTCTCATATCCTCCTCTAGAAATACCCCCTAATCCAGCCTCAATCTGTCTCTCTCATATCCTCCTCTAGTGAAATAACCCCTAATCCAGCCTCAATCTGTCTCTCTCATATCCTCCTCTAGTGAAATAACCCCTAATCCAGCCTCAATCTGTCTCTCTCATATCCTCCTCTAGTGAAATAAACCCCCTAATCCAGCCTCAATCTGTCTCTCTCATATCCTCCTCTAGGGAAATAACCCCCTAATCCAGCCTCAATCTGTCTCTCTCATATCCTCCTCTAGTGAAATAACCCCCCTAATCCAGCCTCAATCTGTCTCTCTCATATCCTCCTCTAGTGAAATAACCCCCCTAATCCAGCCTCAATCTGTCTCTCTCATATCCTCCTCTAGTGAAATAACCCCCTAATCCAGCCTCAATCTGTCTCTCTATATCCTCCTCTAGTGAAATAAACCCCTAATCCAGCCTCAATCTGTCTCTCTCATATCCTCCTCTAGGGAAATAACCCTAATCCAGCCTCAATCTGTCTCTCATATCCTCCTCTAGGAAATAACCCCCTAATCCAGCCTCAATCTGTCTCTCTCATATCCTCCTCTAGTGAAATAACCCTCCCTAATCCAGCCTCAATCTGTCTCTCTCATATCCTCCTCTAGTGAAAATAACCCCTAATCCAGCCTCAATCTGTCTCTCTCATATCCTCCTCTAGGGAAATAACCCCTAATCCAGCCTCAATCTGTCTCTCTCATATCCTCCTCTAGTGAAATAACCCCTAATCCAGCCTCAATCTGTCTCTCTCATATCCTCCTATAGGAAATAACCCCCCTAATCCAGCCTCAATCTGTCTCTCATTTCCTCCTCTAGTGAAATAACCCTTAATCCAGATTCAATCTCTCTCATATCCTCCTCGAGGGAAATAACCCTAATCCAGCCTCAATCTGTCTCTCTCATATCCTCCTCTAGTGAAATAACCCCCTAATCCAGCCTCAATCTGTCTCTCATATCCTCCTCTAGTGAAATAAACCCCTACCCCCTACATCCGCCTCAATCTGTCTCTCATATCCTCCTCTAGTGAAATAAACCCCTAATCCAGCCTCAATCTGTCTCTCTCATATCCTCCTCTAGTGAAATAACCCCTAATCCAGCCTCAATCTGTCTCTCTCATATCCTCCTCTAGTGAAATAACCCTAATCCAGCCTCAATCTGTCTCTCATATCCTCTCTAGGGAAAATAACCCCTAATCCAGCCTCAATCTGTCTCTCTCATATCCTCCTCTAGTGAAATAACCCATAATCCAGCCTCAATCTGTCTTCTCATATCCTCCTCTAGTGAAATAAACCCCCTAATCCAGCCTCAATCTGTCTCTCTCAACCTCCTCTAGTGAAATAACCCCTAATCCAGCCTCAATCTGTCTCTCTCATATCCTCCTCTAGTGAAATAACCCTAATCCAGCCTCAATCTGTCTCTCTCATATCCTCCTCTAGGGAAATAACCCTTAATCCAGCCTCAATCTATCTTTCATATCCTCCTCTCGGGAAATAACCCCCTAATCCAGCCTCAATCTGTCTCTCCTATTCCTCCTCTAGTGAAATAAACCCCTAATCCAGCCTCAATCTGTCTCTCTCATATCCTCCTCTAGTGTGAAAACCCCTCTAATCCAGCCCTCAATCTGTCTCTCTCATATCCTCCTCTAGTGAAATAACCCTAATCCAGCCTCAATCTGTCTCTCATATCCTCCTCTAGGGAAATAACCCCTAATCCAGCCTCAATCTGTCTCTCTCATCCTCCTCTAGTGAAATAACCCCTAATCCAGCCTCAATCTGTCTCTCTCATATCCTCCTCTAGTGAAATAACCCCCTAATCCAGCCTCAATCTGTCTCTCTCATATCCTCCTCTAGTGAAATAACCCCTAATCCAGCCTCAATCTGTCTCTCATATCCTCCTCTAGTGAAATAAACCCCTAATCCAGCCTCAATCTGTCTCTTCATCTCCTCCTCTAGTGAAATAAACCCCTAATCCAGCCTCAATCTGTCTCTCTCATATCCTCCTCTAGTGAAATAACCCCCTAATCCAGCCTCAATCTGTCTCTCTCATATCCTCCTCTAGTGAAATAAACCCCCTAATCCAGCCTCAATCTGTCTCTCACATATCCTCTCTAGTGAAATAACCCCTAATCCAGCCTCAATCTGTCTCTCTCATATCCTCCTCTAGTGAAATAAACCCTAATCCAGCCTCAATCTGTCTCTCATATCCTCCTCTAGTGAAATAACCCCCTTAATCCAGCCTCAATCTGTCTCTCTCATATCCTCCTCTAGTGAAATAACCCTAATCCAGCCTCAATCTGGTCTCTCATATCCTCCTCTAGGGAAATAACCCTAATCCAGCCTCAATCTGTCTCTCATATCCTCCTCTAGTGAAATAACCCCAATCCAGCCTCAATCTGTCTCTCTCATATCCTCCTCTAGTGAAATAAACCCTAATCCAGCCTCAATCTGTCTCTCTCATATCCTCCTCTAGTGAAAAAACCCCTAATCCAGCCTCAATCTGTCTCTCTCATATCCTCCTCTAGTGAAATAACCCCCCTATCCAGCCTCAATCTGTCTCTCTCAAATCCTCCTCTAGTGAAATAACCCCCTAATCCAGCCTCAATCTGTCTCTCTCATAACCTCCTCTAGTGAAATAACCCCCTAATCCAGCCTCAATCTGTCTCTCTCATATCCTCCTCTAGTGAAATAACCCCCTTAATCCAGCCCCAATCTGTCTCTCTCATATCCTCCTCTAGTGAAATAACCCCTAATCCAGCCTCAATCTTCTCTCTCATATCCTCCTCTAGTGAAATAACCCCCTAATCCAGCCTCAATCTGTCTCTCTCATATCTCCTCTAGTGAAATAACCCCCCTAATCCAGCCTCAATCTGTCTCTCTATATCCTCCTCTAGGAAATAACCCCTAATCCAGCCTCAATCTGTCTCTCTCCATCTCCCTCTTGAAAATAACCCTAATCCAGCCTCAATCTGTCTCTCATATCCTCCTCTAGGGAAATAACCCCTAATCCAGCCTCAATCTGTCTCTCTCATATCCTCTCTAGTGAAATAACCCCCTAATCCAGCCTCAATCTGTCTCTCTCATATCCTCCTCTAGTGAATAACCCCCCTAATCCGCCTCAATCTGTCTCTCTCATATCCTCCTCTAGTGAAATAACCCCCTAATCCAGCTCAATCTGTCTCTCTCATATCCTTCCTCTAGTGAAAAACCCCCTAATCCGCCTCAATCTGTCTCTCTCATATCCTCCTCTAGTGAAATAACCCTAATCCAGCCTCA